>NC_072735.1:7749095-7776481 GCF_026930045.1 Uloborus diversus
TTCTATTAGTGGAGACTTTTAAATAACTTTGATTTTACTCCACAAATATACTTACAAAAAAAAACAATGTCTTATTTATTTATATTGTTTGCATTTCTCACAAAAAAACTAATGATATTTAAAGCCTAATTTTTACAAGTATGGAAAACTTGTGTCGTTAAATGCATTTTATTTTCTTTACGGCCGCTTGTTCCTAAGAAAAAATTCTTAAATATGGACTAATGAACATTCAAATTCAGAGGAATAAGTGTTAATTATTTATTAAATTAACACCTATTCCTCTTTTCATACGTGGTAAGTAATAGTATACGTAGTCAAAGCGGTTATAGGATTTAATCATATACGTACTTATTTATAATTTCTTGACTCGTGTGCTGTCTTAGATTTTCTATTTCAATAGGATAAGTACAACTTTAAAAAGTTATTTTTTAGAATGGTTATTAATTTGTCTATTAATTTAATCAGTTATTTCTTTATGCTTTATAAACAAATGTCCGGACTTTAAATTGGGCAAGTACAACTGTTTTATATGTTTTTATATAATGGAAGGTAGCTTGTCAACTACAGTGCTGGCCAAATTATTAGATTAAGACCGTTTTTAGAGCAAATTCTTTATTGATTACATAGCTATAGACACATTAACGAACAGTGAAATAATTATCAAATATTTAGTACGCACTCCCTTGTTCTTGATGAGCGTTTTAAGTGTTTTTGGCATACTTTTCACAAGGTTTACAACATTTCTTAACTTTTTAAAAAAGGAGGTAAAAAAATTGTTTATACTTAATATTATATATACTCACACACACATACTCACTAATTACCTAAAACCAACTTTAAATATAACAGAACACACTAATAAAAAGAACTAGTGAACTGTTTAAGCTGATTGAGGTTATGTTCCTGGTAGGTAGATAAACAAAAAACATAAACAAAGCAGACAGTGCTGCCACCTGCAAAAATTAAATTATTCTAAAATAACGTAATAATCAGTGTACAGTATGTACTGTACTTTAACAGTAAAATAAATAGTATTTTAGTACAAAAAGTGTACAAAAACAAAATCAAAAAATTTCTTTAGTCTAATAATTAGACCAGCACTGTATTTTAATCATTTATAACTTCATATTTGATTGGGAAATGTACCAAACCATAATTAGTTAAGCTTACCCGCTTTAGACTCCCTAGTAGGGCGAAGCGGGGTTTTCGAGTGTTTGTAATAATTGTTAATAAATAAATATTGGGTTTGAAATAATACAAAAATCACTCTTTATTTTGAAATTCAAGAACCCTGCTAGGAAATAAAACCGAAATTGTTGCGATAAAATCAAAAAACTACAATTTTTGAGCGTTTTTTAAAAACCTACCCGCAATATGTTTCTGTGAAAGCCCGAAATCTGGTAAATGTCAACATAGCCGGTGAAAAGTGTTTAGTCATTAGCGTTACGTTACAGATTATTGTTTTAAAAAGCAACCCTACATGCCATTCAGCATCTGCAGAAGGATGTGCATATGTTACTGTGAAAGTCCGAAACCTGGTAAATTTCCACATATGCCGGTGAATATCAACATTCACGTACAGAGACAGCAGTGGAATGCCGAATACTTAAGGTAAATTACCGGTGAATGTCGACATTCACGTATCAAAGACATCGGTGAAATGTCGCACATTAAAGGTGGTGGATTGTCGACACTCTCCAATTCCGGTCTTTCACAGTAACATATAAACGCATAATGTACTTATGTAACGATGATATTTATTATTAATATGGTCAGTATCGTCTTCAAACGCCACCTATAAGTTGAGTGTGTTGGTATGTATAACATATGCAGTTCAGATGGTAAAATACAGTTTAAAATTCTTTTTCATGTTGCTTTATTTCATGTTAATTGAAAGTAGGTGTAGCTTTATTCCAGGCCACTGTATATGTATGTATACGTGCGTCTGATAATGGAATTCCTTTCATTAAATTAAAACTTTTTTTTTTTTGCAATTTTTCTGAAGTTTCAAAAGTACACTACAAACTTCTTTCAAAAATAAACTAACATAACTAGTTATCTGCTTATTTTTTTGCTAGATATGCAGTGCCTAATGATAAACCTGTACGCGTGTTTCATATTTATCTCATTTCCTTTATGTACGTATTTTTCAACCCTTCTCATGTGTCTTCTGAAATTATTTGTTTTATTGGAATAAAAATCGAACATTTCATAAACATTCGAAACTTACCGTTCTAATTACTAGCAGACTGTTCGGAAACAGTATACCAATATGTCAGCGTACCTTTAGTCCTTTATCGATTAAAAGGATAAAAAGTTTTTAGAGTTAATTATCTTACCAGAATAAACCACTCAACTGTTCCTGCAGCATGAATGAGAAGGTTGTAATTTTCTCTTCAAATTGGTAAGTGGAAACCCCAATAACTGTCATAGCTTGGAAAAAAGCCAAGGAGACCTGTCTGCGGATCATTTTAATCCTGTCATTCACATTTGTTCGCTGACAGTAACATGGTGCTTTTGTGAAAATTGTTTTTACTTATATTAAGTAATTTAAATGGTTCTTTGAAGGAAGAGATATTTTGGACTTTTAGAGGATTATTTATTTTATTGCCTGTTACAGGTTTTTATTAGTCACTTTGAATAAAATTTTTTTTTTTATTTATTTATTTACTTATTTTGAGCAATCACATTGCTTATTGTTCTTACGTGACAGTTTTGATGTTCCTATGATTTTATTCCCCCCCCCCCGCCTCCCTCTGCAGCACCACGGTCGACCGGCCTCACGATGCTGCTCCTCTAGTGAGCAGCGTCTCCAGGTTGTGTTCATACCCTACACACACGAACGCATACATACACACACACACACACACACACCCACACTTATGCCTGCACACAGACACAAACTCACACGCATACACACGCACTCATGCATGCACACAGACACTAACACACGCATACATACACACACACCTACGCACACATGCCCACACACTCATGCCTGCACACAGACATAAACACACATGCATACATACACATACAAACAAACACACACACACACACATGCCCACACACCCATGCCAGGACACAAACACACATGCATACATACACACACACTCGTGATTGCGAAAAACATAATTTGAATTCAAGACGTCAAAATTCATTTTTTTTTACTGTAAAGAAAAGCAGGGTGTTTGGGAAGTCTAATACTAACAAGACGTTCTATCTAGAACTAGACGAGCGTACTTTCCCGTATACCCATACTACTTTCTAGTACCTGATCAATATTCTCAAATAGCTAAAATCGCAAATGTTTTCAAACATATTTTGAAAATACTTTAAGCTGATTTCTAGGAATAAAATATTCCTCACTCATCTGAAAAATTAGATGCGTAAAAAAAAGGAACAAATAAAATAGCAGCAACTTTTAAACAAAGCAGGTAATACACTTTTTTCCAATAAAAAAATCTTTAACAGCTTTCAAAACGAAAAAATAATAATTAAAATTAATAACCTCATTAAAATAAATGCATCATATCAAAAAAAAATCGTTTCTTTTTTCCCCTGTTGCCAAAAACAATGTTTTAAATACATTAATGCACTTACCAAAATAAATAAAAACAATAAAATGTCAACTTAAAGAAATAATTTTCATTGTCAAAAAAAAAAAAATATCGTCTGCGCATATCTTTATGTAGAACTTTAGCGTAAATATAAAAACAAGTCAGATCTACAATAGTTGTTTCACAGTCAAAACCATAGCTGCGAAGTCGGAGTCGGAGTCAATCTCATTTTGGGGTAAAGGAGTCGGAGTCGAATATCTAAGAATCGGAGTCAGTCATTTGTCCTCCGTGTATAAATTTTTGCCAAAGCTACGAAGTCAGGGAATCGGAGTTCGATTAATTGTCCGGCACAGGAGTCGGAGTCGAGTGCTCTTAAATTCTCGGAATCGAAGTCTGGAGTTTGGCGTCAAGAGCTATTTCCAACAAAATTTGTTAGAAGTAAATCCGCCTTCAAGTACGGAATCTACATTGACTTTCAGTTTCCCCGTACGCGCTAATATTAAGGGATTTGAACTGTTCAAAATTGAACGGAAAATTGTTCAAATCAAAAAGATATTTTATATACAAGTTTTTCATCAAAAGCTTTTTCCTACAAAGTTTGTTTGAAGCAAGTTTGCCTCACAGTTCGGAATTGTCTTGAATTTCCCCGTAGGCGCTAATGTTAAGTTTTTTTGAACTGTTCAAAATTGAACGAAAAATTGTTCAAATCAAAAAATGAATTATGGGAATGAGATGTCCTCGCCGAGATCTTAAAAGTTATTAGGGGGGGGGCAGATAGACAGACCGACAGACATGTTTCCCCATCTCAATACCCTACTTTCCAATTTTTAATTTTTCAATTATTTATCTATTTTATTTTTGACTTTTTTTTGTATTTCGGGATATTTTTAAGATGCATTAAGCCTTCTTTCATGCTTTTTTCTTCTTTCTCTGACTTTTACTGGGAAAGTAGGCTAAAAATGAAATTGTATTTGAAAGAAAAGATTCAGGATTTACATTTCTTTTTAAAAATTCATATCTTGTCAAGTTTTTGCATGTTAGTGCAATATTACCTATATGCATATCGGTTACGCTGACTTCATAAACTGAAAATGGGGTCTTTGGAAGAAAAATTTAATCGGCGTGACACAAGGGTGGGGGGGGGGGGGGTGATCTTCAACCCGTCAAAACTTTTGGTTTTTTAAACCATATATTTCTAAAACAAATATAACACCATATACTCATATTAGCATTGCTATAACCAAACCCTCACGAACCAGAAGATAAATTTTAGATGCACTAATGACTGGTGCAAAGTTGAAAATTGTCTAAATCTTCCCAACTTACGAAAGGTTCCCGCGTAAAAGAATACTAACGTTCTGTCAAAAAATTTAGACATTTAGGAAAGTGAAAAATTAATTATGCTTAAATCTGAAATAGTTTTCTTCGTGATGTTTCTTCGTCAGATTCAATGATTTTATAGCAGAATATTGGAAAATGGCATAAATAGTTATCAATCAAATTTTTTAATGTTCGTTCGTAGAAAGTATTGTAAATAAAGTATTGTGTTTGAGGGAAATCAAGATATGCAAAATCTGGAAAGTGAAGTCCAGGTATTATCAACAGAAAAAACCTGATTCTAAATAAAGTTTATGCAACACCTCAATGTTAAAGAAGAGTCCAGCAAAGCAAAAAAAAAAAAAAAAAAATTGGTAGCTTGCTTGACCTAAGATATCTGCTTGACACTACACCATCTAATTTTGTCTTATTAAAACGAATCCTTTTTCGGAAATCGGAGAAGAACACGTAAAAAAAAATAAATAAATAAATAAAAATAAAATTTGTTTTTAACACACACACACAAATGAATTTTCAGCTAACCAGGCAACTTTTAAGTGCTGTTCAACAAATATTACTGCTAGAAAAACAACTTTTTTTGGGCCTAAATGTGTGTATGAATGTTATTATACATGCTAGTTCATACAAATTTCGTGAGTTTCACTACAATTTCTCTGAGACTATACTATTACAGAATTCCTTCACTAATCAAATATTTCGTTGGTGATAAGCATTTCATCCTTCACTTTTTTAAAAATAATTCAAACCACCTTTTATTTCTCAATTCTATGGTAAAATCGATTTTGAAATTGCAATTCAGCATTTTTTTCTCTTGTTTATACAGTTGAACACTCTTAATACAATCACGTTTAATACGAAATCGGCTAATCACGGCTAAAGCGGACATTTTGTTTGTGAAGTTTGGTTTGCTATCTAATTACATTAAAAAATTCACGTATAATACGTAAATCAAATTGAAAGTCTCGGCTAAGACGAACAAAAATTTCTGACCTCTTAAATTTCTGACCTCTTTACTTAAAATGTTCGGGGTTGAATATTGTAATTTTCGTTTTCAGAAGTTATTCATCATTTTGTTGGGTAGTAGAAGTCCCAGTGTGTAAAGAGAAGAACATATTAAATATTTTATACAGAAAATAAAGCCCGTATATTTGTTTACCTGTGGACAACATATTCCGCGGTTGTCGATTATCATTTTTCTTTTTTAATATTTTCCAAAAACATTCATTTATAAGAAATGAGAGATTAATTTTCTGAATGTACTATTAGATTACAATGTGTAAATTAGTAGTAATGATTTTTAAATATAGGTAAGCATTTATTCGTTTTTTTCACAGTATCACTTATTACGGTTGTTACGAATAACGGCTAATACGAACAGATTCGTTGATTTTTGATGTTTCGTATTAACCGAATTCAGCTGTAGTTTATAAAGATGCTTCTTTTTTTTTTTTTCATGGTGCAGAGTCCCATGCTTCGACGCTACCTCGTGTGACATTCAGCAAACCTCAAATAAGAGCAGAGGAAAACGCTTTCACGCAGATGCCATGCGTAGCACAAGGAAGCCCCGCGCCTACATACAGGTATTTGATGTTAACGTTTCAGTTTAAGTACTGTAGAGTCTCGAAAATCCCATTATATATATATATATATATATATATATATATATATATATATATATATATATATATATATATATATATATATATATATGTGTGTGTGTGTGTGTGTGTGTGTGTGTGTGTGTGTGTGTGTGTGTGTGTGTGTGTGTGTGTGTGTGTGTGTGTGTGTGTGTGGCGTCCGTCAGAGAGCACATAACCTAACTTTGCCCACGAACCTTGAGGTTCTTTTGTTTCAATGGTTAAAGCCCTGGGTTAGCATTACAAATTTCGTGGTTCAAATCTCGACCCGGACAATCCTCCATATCGTCTACGTAATGATGATGCCGTACGCCACGTATATACACTGCTCGACATTGAAAATGCAACACCAAAGAAGAAGTGGTCAGAAAGTGACGAAATTTGGAAAAAAGACAGAGGCAGCATGGAATAATTAATGATCTTAATTTCAAAATGATAGGAAATCAAAATGACAGTTTCAGTTTAAGCACTGTAGAGTCTCGAAAATCCGAGGTGATGGGATCACGCTAACTCGGATTACTAAAAATTGTAATTTTTCGGAAAATTCTTAAGGATGACAACATTGCACTCTTTGGACGACATAAAGACGTGAAATAATGCTAATTACAAATCCTTTTCCGTGTCAAGCTGTTATCTCAATATCATATCCTAATCCATCTCTACCACTCAAAGAATACTTCGTGGCACTTGAAAAGCGCTTATAACACCAAACTGTCAATGTCTCAACATTTTTTGTTTATTACTTAATTGTACGAAATTCAGGAAGAAATAAGTACATACAACAGTTAAAGTATAACATTTTCAAATTTTAATGCAACTCATGCTTTTACCTATTAAATAGATAACTTAAAAAGGCGAATATGTGTGTGTGTGTGTGTGTGTGTGTGTGTGTGGCGTACGTCAGAGAGCACATAATCTAACTTTGCCCACGAACCTTGAGGCTTTTTTGTTTCAGTGGTTAAAGCACTGGGTTAGCATTACAAATTTCGTGGTTCAAATCCCGACCCGGACAATCCTCCATGTGGTCCACGTAATGATGATCCCGTACGCCACACACACACACACACACACACACATATATATATATATATATATATATATATATATATATATATATATATATATATATATATATATATATATATATATATATATATATATATATATATATATATATATATAAGCAGAGTCGGAAAAAGGAGCACATAGCATTCGTTTAACAAGAACCAATTTAATATCTTAAAAACACTAAACGAGTACGAGTATTGTAAAGAACTAAAAACAAGTAAAAGACTTTCAAAGGTAAAACTACAGCATGACAAGTAAGAGAAAAATAACTAGCTGCCGACTGCCGCGTGCAGGCTTTTTAAAACGTCAACACTGGCGAGTCGAGTTGAGTTGTACTCTGCTGGTGCTGCAAACCAACTTCTACAAGAGGCGCTGCATACTCCCCCTCCAGTGTCAACGAAATCTAGCTGGTAAACGCAGCACACGACCTGAACGTGTCATCCGCTCAGGCTCCGCAACAGGGAGAGGCTGTACAGACCGTGGTGCGGATGACGGTGCCTCTGGCTCTTCATGGGTTATCACGTAAACAGGTTTAACACGATCCACTGACACAATTGTTGACTTTCCATTAATACACAGGTGAAAAACTTTATGTGATCTCTGCTCAACAAAGAAAGGACCATCATAAGGGGCTGGAAGTGGACGGCGTACCATATCGCAACGAAGAAAAACATGGGTACAGTTCTTCAAATCTCGATGCACGAAAGTCTTTCTTTCGCCATATCTCTTTGGGGCAACGGGACGGAGAGCTTGCATGTGTGTTCGTAACTTATTGACAAAATCGCTTGGTTCAAGTGGTTGCCGAGAAAGATCCAAAAATTCACCGGGCAGACGAAGTGTAGACCCAAAAACCAATTCGGCAGGTGTGCAGGCTAGGTCCTCCTTCAAGGCAGCACGAAAGCCAAAGAGAATCACAGGGATAACTTCAGTCCACCGTTTAGTGGCGTAACACTTGATAGCAGCTTTGAGGGGTCGATGCAACTCCTCTATCAGGCCGTTTGATTGAGGGTGGTAGCTGGTCGTTCTAGACTTATGAATTCCCAGGTGCTTCGCAAGAGAGCGAAAAAGTGTTGACTCAAACTGTCGTCCTTGATGTCGTCTCCCCCTTCCTCGGCGAACACTTATCATGCCTCTGGCGGAAAGCGAACGTCAACGGCTTATGATCCGTGTACGCTGTAAACTGCCTTGCTTCCAGCATATGGCGAAAGTGACGAATAGAGGAGTATAACGCAAGCAGCTCACGATCGTATGCACTATAGGAAAGTTCAGAGGAAGACAGCTTTCTAGAAAAAAACCCAAAGGTTGCAATTCCGACTCCACAATTTGATGTAAAGCTCCGCCAATGGCATAGTCAGAAGCATCAACATGAAGTGCCAGAGCCGCTGATTTGGAAGGATGAGCGAGCATTGTAGCATTAGCAAGGGCCTGTTTACATTGTTGAAAGGCATCGGCTACACTGGAGGTCCAAGCGATCTTGCATTCATCTTTCTTCTTCTTCGATCCCTTCAACAAATTGTGTAGCATTATCTGTTTATCAGCTGCATGAGGGATGAAACGACGATAAGAGTTCAATAGGCCCAAGAATTTTCGAAGATCAGCCACAGTTGCTGGTTGTGGATAGTCCAACACCGCCTGCACCTTGCTTGGAACTGGCCGGATACCATGTGGTGTTATGAGATGCCCAAGAAAGGTAAGCTCTGAAACACCAAACACACATTTGGAGACATTTACTTTCAATCCATAACGACTAAGACGCTGGAAAATTTCACGCAAATGTTGTTTCTGTTCTTCTTCCGAATCCGAAAAACAGAGTATGTCATCCAAGTAAGCATAGCAAAACGACAGTCCTCTCAAAACTTCATGCATAAAACGCATAAAGGTCTGTGCAACGTTCATAAGGCCAAAACTCAGTTTAGTATACTCAAACAATCCCCAGGGGGTCGTAACAGCAGTCTTAGGTATGTCAGACTCATTAATTGGAATTTGATGGAATGCCTTAAAAATATCAACTTTAGAAAAAATTTTCTTTCCATGGAGTGCATGTGCAAAATCATGTAGATATGGTATAGGATAACTGTCAAACTCTTTCACAGCATTAAGTCGCCTGTAGTCTCCTACTGGGCGCACAGATGAATCCTGTTTTGGCACAACATGTAGAGGAGAGCTCCATGGGCTCTTCGAGGGTCTAATAATGCCCTGAGCAAGGAGAAATTTGAACTCCGATTTAACAGCATCGTATAGCTTGGGATGCAGGCGTCTTGGCCTAGAAGTGACCGGTGGACCCTGGGTCACAATATGATGCAGAGTATTGTGTTTTGATGACTGGCCCAAGAGTGACGGATTCGTAATTGCTGGGAACTCAGCGAGAAGGCTACTGAACTCGGTGGATGAACAAATTGTCAACACTGAAGAGTGTAAAATATTCTTAGAAATCACCGGTGTGTGAAGAGATGTCTCCATATTAATTAATCTTTTCTTTCTAAGATCAACCAAGAGGCTGAAGTGCTGCAAAAAATCAGCACCGATTATAGGTGAAGACACGTCGGCCACTACAAAAGACCACAAAAAAGGTTTACGCAGTCCAAGATCAACCTGTCTGTTAACTATTCCATAGGCCAAAATTTTTGAGTTATTGGCTGCAAATAAGGTAAAGTCAGAACGAGGTCTACAGTTCTTGTGTGCCGGGGGAATCACAGAAATCTCACTCCCTAAATCAATGAGGAATTTCTGTCCCCTTCTGCGATCTGTAACAAATAGGCGACTGGTCTTCCTCACAGGCTCTGACATGCCAGCTATGACAGAGCTTGAGCATTTTTTTGTTGATAGACACATGGTTCAACACATCTCCTCGCACGATCACCAAAACGCCGATGATAAAAACAAAAACCACTGCTTCCAGATCTTGATCTACTTCGCCGGCTATTTTTACTATCCTTCAAATTTCGATAGTATTGGCGCACCCTCTTTAAATCCGCCACTAGTAGGGACAGCTCCTCGATTTTCAAGGCAAGTTGTTCAAAACCAGAAGGAGTTTTAGGTGAGATGCTGTCAGAAGCGGTGGTCGCGTACACAGGTGATGGCTGCACCACCTCTGCTACCCTGTCAGCAATCACAGCCAGCTTATCGAGGGGCTCAGAAGAAGCAGAAAGAACCACCTGAATTTGTGAAGGTAACCTCTGTAGCAATAAAATCTGCAAAAAATCATCAGTGACTTGACTATCAGCTGCCGCTTTCATTTTCCTCAGCAATTCACTGGGCCGCTCGTCACCCAAATGCAGCTCTGTAAATAGTTTTTGTAGCTTTTGGTGTTTCGAGTCCTCAAACTCGGCGACAAGACGTTCACAAAGTGTTTTATTCTTCTCAGTTTGCGGTGGAGTTACGATTATGTCTGACACTCGTGAAAGAATTTCAGCATCTATATTTGCGACCAATGCAGCATATTTCGTGCTGTCAGCAGTAATTTCACTTAGAGCAAATGCGTTGTCACACTGAGCTATCCAAAGTCTAATATTAGACCTCCATAGCGGCGGAAGTCGCAGAGCGATACGGGAGACCTGCACAGACTTGCCGTCCGCTTCTTGCATATTTCATTCCAACTCCGAAAATAAAACAGCAAGCAAAATTAACGCCAGGCGAAGAGGAAGCACAGCAGCTGCAGAACAATAATTAGCGGTCACATGGCTTTAATGATGGCAAAGTTCAGAAACGCATTTCCAAAGCAACGTCATTCACCAGTCCGGGTCACCAGATGCAGAGTCGGAAAAAGGAGCACATAGCATTCGTTTAACAAGAACCAATTTAATATCTTAAAAACACTAAACAAGTACGAGTACTGTAAAGAACTAAAAACAAGTAAAAGACTTTCAAAGGTAAAACTACAGCATGACAAGTAAGAGAAAAAAGACTAGCTGCCGACTGCCGCGTGCAGGCTTTTTAAAACGTCAACACTGGCGAGTCGAGTTGAGTTGTACTCTGCTGGCGCTGCAAACAAACTTCTACAAGAGGCGCTGCATATATATATATATATATATATATATATATATATATATATATATATATATATATATATACTTTCAGTCATTTAAATTCAATTAAATTTTAATTTTTATTTAGTACAGAAATGTGTATTGTGTAAACAACTGCACTAGTAGACAAGTAAGTATTTCAGTAAAGAATTATGCTGGAATTATGTCACTTCTCTTCTGAAGAGCAAAGGTACAAGAAATGAGGAGAGGAAGAACGAACCTTGGGGTGCACTTTGTTGAAGCAAAGTGGGAATCGCTATCATACGCTAGGCGAAGTGCGTGCACAAATCACAGAAAATGTCATTAAACATTTACTGAAACAAGATCCGGAGCGGCTTATAATGTACACTCAAGCTAAAACAGCATTTTTTCGTAAGGAAAAGCGTGGAGGGAGGGCGTTTCAGCGGAGAAGCGTAGTAAGCCTCTGAGTACTTTCTAAAGTATCTTGAATATGAAAATGGCAAAAGACGTAATGTATATTAATAATGAGGAAAGAAGGGTTAAAGGAAGAAACTTTTTTTTTTGTTTATTTGAACATAGATTGTTGTATCTCTACATAGCATAAAATGCAGTCTCCAAAAAGTGTCTGTGTGTTTAATCTCGCAAAACTCGAGAACTACCCGGCCGATTTCACTGAAATTTTTACAGTTTGTTCCTTTAAGTTCTGAGAAGGTTTGCACACCTGTTCGAAAAAAAACTCGATAAATAGTCCTTTTTTTATTCCAATTTAGGAACAATTTCCACGTAAATTCTCGAATATGGGGGTGAAAAATTGCTTGCACATATTAATATTGCACATCGTTAGAAAGGGTAGAATTTTCCGTGTTCTAAGGAATTTGTTCCAATGCTCTAACTTTACTACGACGGCAGTTATTGGCGTCTTTAGCTCGAATTTTTTTAGGCTTAAATGAAATTTAGGCACTACTTTCTACAATAAATCTCTCAATAAAAAGTGAAGGAATGGTCCCACAGTTTCCATTTTGACACCGTTGGAAAGAGCGACATTTTTTACTCCAGATCCATCTCGATCTATGGTCGGAAAAATCTGCTTCTAACTCCAAAGGGAAAAAAGTTACAAGCCTTTTTATCAAATTCAAAAAATCGCATTTCTATTCAAATTGTTGACCATTTTCTTGCGCGTTTTAATTCCTTAAACTTATTTTATTTTGTGTTTCCATGGTTACGCTTTTTAAATCCATCTTTCTTAAAAATCTTTCAATATCTGTCATCATTGTTTGGAAGGGAAATTTGGCATGATGTTTTTTTTTATTTATTTATTTATTTATTCAAGCCTGATCGTTGAATATATGTTACTTGACACAATATGTATTTTCAAGGTGGACCGGGCAAAGCCGGGCAACGCAGCTAGTTCATTCTAAAATTGAACAAGTAGCATAAAACTGTTAGCAATTTTTATTTGAAAAAAAATATCTGCGTATATATTTCCTTTTTTGTTTTTGTTGAACAAAGAAATCAATTGTAAATTTATTTTTAAAATGAAAAAAAAAATTAAAATGTTCTATTGCTTAATTTTAAAGTAATAATACAGAAATCAGTATGGTAACTGCAATGCTATCAGCAAAAATTCCCAAACTTTAAAGTTATAAAAAGGTTGATTATTACTTCTAGCTAAAGCTTTTCAATTTGTCAACATTAAAATTTATTGCGTAAATTAGTTGAAGTACTGTAATTTCATCATTCTTACATTGACAATCGTTAGAAGAATCCGGAAAAGTATACGTAATACTTACCTTGGCTTGAAGTTTGATACTACCGTAATACAAGTGAGTAAAACCAGTGGCGTAGCCGAGGAGGGGGAGGGGTTAGTGAGGTCGAACCCCTCCTCCTCATAAAGCAGCAAAATTATGTGTATGAACACACATGCAAGGGCCTAAAATTGCCTTTTTCATCCTTTAATTTTGAAAAGAAAAAAAAATCATATAACAACCCCCCTTCCCCCCTCTACCCCAACCTCCCCATGGAAACTTTCAGAGGAGTCGCTTCTCGCTGCCTCATGATATTTTACTTTAGGAATATACATCTGAGAAGCAATTTCTATCATATATTTATGTACGAGTTTATAAGAGAACATTTGATCAATGGAAAAAATATCAAAATTAAGGAAGTGACGTTAAAACCCATTAAGCGCCGCTATATGAACCACATTGAAAATACTTAAGTTTTCATGTGTTTTGATATTCAGTACACATCTCTAATCATATGTAGCTGAAATTTCGCAAAAATAGTTATTAGGTTAGGAGATATGGTATTGTCTCAAAATGGGAGACTTGGCGTTTAATGGGGACAACATACATATCCCTGCCACTATGTTGATACTTGAATAATTTCTGGCTAAATCCAATTAGAAAGCCCTAAAATCGTTTTTATGTAATTAATATGGCTAGGTATTGGTACTTTATGTACATATTTAACATATTCAAGCTTTAAAATGTAGAACTTTTAAGTTTTCATGACACCCAAAGCTATACATTTTGGGCCCCCTTGCAACAAAAGCTGTGGAGGCCCGCCCCAGAGGCTAGCACTGTATATTTGCAACATTAATAAGTATTAGTATGCTAGTTATTTTCAATTTCTTGAGCCGTTTGGGGCCCTGAAGAACGTCCCCCCCCCCTCCCTCTGCCCTTACATCACTCCGTGTCTAATTTTCATTCTTGTTGCATTCCTTCTTCTTATACATTTTTGTACAAAACGGAACTTTTTCCACACATTTTACTACCTTTTAGCAAAAAGCCTTAGGATTTTCGTACACAAAAAGAGAAGAGGTAGCTTTTTTCTATTAACCATGTAGGGGGATCGAGCAATGGTAATTGACAGTTACATGAAGCACTATATAAAATGTATCTTATAAAATGGAACTAAGATATTTTTGGGCTCCCTGATAGTGTAATTTTGTTATTATAGGCAAGTGTTTTTTTGCAGTCAACATTTCGGTTGCTTCACAACATGTTTGATGACATCATAATGTTTTTAGAGATAAATGTCTAGCATGCTTCACATTGAGGGATTATCAACGGTCATAGTTTCTCCGATTTCATCCAACAAATTACGACAAATGGTAAAAATATAAAGTGAGACAGTTATCGCATTATCTGTGATCTAAACGATTTCGATTAATGTTTTTTTTTTTTTTTCAACTATCTGAAAAGAATTTGGCGATTCACAAACAAGTGATACTGCACTCATCTTCTTGTTTTAAGCTAAAATATATTATTTTAATAGTGTTTGAAGATCGTAGCAAAGTCAAAAATTCTTACTAAATTTTTTATTTCAAAAAAAAAAAAAAAAAAAAAAAAAAGGTGAAGAAATTTCTGTATTGAAATTCAACCTCCCTAATTGAAGGGGGAGCGCCCTCAAGGGGGAGGGGAGCATGGAGCTGACTGAGCTACAAAATATTTTTATGGAGGGGGAGGAATAGTTTTAAAGGGAATTTGAACTCCTTTTACGGAAATCTCTCTCGTGATCTGTAGAAATTCAGAGAGATGCGTCATCCTCCTTACGGAGGATTGGCACCCCTGTTTTTTCAGAACTTTCTTCTAAACGATTGGAATGTTACTTGTTTTGATAAAAGCACCTGCTCTTGGCCTTGAACAACAAAAGATTGTTTACAATGAGAAACTACAAAGGGAGCTGTGGCTTCAACAGGAAAAAAGGGGAGAGTTCATTCATGCAAAAGGGATGAAGACGATTTCTACTGGGCATGAACTTGCTCTGCTAATCAGAACACGCCAAGTCTCCCATTTTGGGAACTTCAGTAAATAAAGTCCTCTAAAACTCCTTTAAATAATTTTTCTTGGCCCCTGTTTGTTGTGATTTGAAAAAAGGTCTATTGAGCTTCATATTCCATGTTCCTAATTTCCTGCATTTGTATTTATTATTTTTAGGGAATGTTTTCCCCGTGTAATGCAAAATCAGGAAATTTTCGCAAAATTTAGAAATTTTTCAAAAACGAATTTACATTCCAATTTTTTTTGAAAAAATTACCAGTAAAGTTTGGTTCTCTATCATTAATTTTAAAAAATTTCAAAATGATATCTTAATTACTTGATGAAGAAAAAAATCTTAATTGAAGGTTCCCAAAATGGGAGACTTGGCGCTTAATGGGTTAATACATCTGAATATACGATGTAAAAAGAATTTAGAAACGTTTCTTGAAAGTAATGGGCAGTTAACGTGTCAAATTTGTGCCAGTAACAAATTTTGAAAAAAAAAAAAAAAAATGTTCTATTGCTTAATTTGAAAGTAATCTATACATATAATAAAACAAGATGTTTGTGTGTGTGTGTGTTTGTGGCGCGTATCCTGGGAAAACGGTAAGGCCTAGAAAGATGAAACTTGGTACACAGGTGCAGTTTTTGCTGAAAATGTGCACCTCGGGCTTCGATTTTTGATATTTTAGTTAGAAAAAAAGTTATTTAATGTTTTATGTTATTTTTAGCACTTTTTAGTACTTTTGACCACACAGATCCCGAACCAATCGCGCCAGACGGATATTTTTTGTACTATTGTGTAGGAAACTTAATTTTAAATATGATGATAGAAAAAATTTTGAAGATAGAGCAATTTTTGTATTTTTTATAGATTTTTGAAAAAACCTTTATTTTACATTTTTTTCCGGGTTTAGTTTTTTTCGAAACCCATCCTGCGACTTTCGAAACCCATCCTCAACTCTAAAATTTTAGTTGGTAATAGTAAAAAAATTCCGCCCCCTTCAGAAGAAAAAAGTTTTGAAAATGACGCAATAGTTTTTTTTTTTTACAATTTTTTTAATGGCAGAACACAACGCGAGCTGTTCGCTTGCCGGCTGAGTTCCGAGCTTACCTCATCACGTGATCCAACTGAAATCGTTTGCCTTCTCTTCACCTTTTTTTTTTTTTTTTTTTTTGCAAACGCTACTTTTTGAACACTACGGGGAACATAGAGCCTTTATTTTTGAGGGCTATTTTGATTAAATAAATAAAGCCCGCGATTTTTTGCATGATCTTCGTTTCTGTTACGAATTGGCGGTTAGGTTAGGTAGATACAGAGATAGATAGAGGTTGAGTGGACAAAAAATGTTTTCGTTTTCGAATTAATACTTGTATAAATAAAAAAAAGAGTGTACTGTCAGGAGGTAGATATGCGCAGATCGTATAGATTGATAGATAGACAAATATAGAGTTCTATATAGCAGATGGATAGCAAGAAAATGACATGCCCGTCATTTAAGGAATTTCAACGGGGTGCCAGTGCCCCCCCCCCCCCACACACACCATGACTTTGAAAAAACAATGCTTTCACATAAAAGTGGAAGTGCTTTTTGTTATTTTTCGACAAAATTTGCATGAAGACTACGTCGTTTGTGTCTCCCCCTCCTTTAAAAACATTCCAAACGACGGAACTGGAGATAGATCTAGAAAATATTTTATTCAAACTACTAATGATATACATAGATATAGATTGATTGATACCGCCACGAAATTTGTTTAAACAGCCGCCGAAGGCGGCAACATCGGTGTAAAAAGGCGAATGATAATATTGAGAAAAAAGAGACAAACATTGATTAATACCGTCGCTAAATTGTCTAAGCAGCCGCCGAAGACGGCAACTCTGGCACAAAAAGGCGAATGGCGTAAAAAGGCGGACCAGCTGGTCGCCGCAGGCGGATAGTAATACATAAATCAGTATGGTAATTGCAATGCTATCAGCAGAAATTCCCAAATAACAAAGTTATAAAAAGGTTGATTACTACTTCTAGCTAAAGCTTTTCAATTTGTCAACATTAAAATTTAATGCGTAAATTAGTTGAAGAATTGTAATTTCATCATTCTTACATTGACAATCGTTAGAAGAATCCGGAAAAGTATACGCAATACACCTTGGCTTGAAGTTCGATACTACCGTAATACAAGTGAGTAAAACCAGTGGCGTAGCCGAGGAGGGGAGGGGTTAGTGAGGTCGAACCCCTCCTCCTCATAAAGCAGCAAAATTATGTGTATGAACACACATGCAAGGGCCTAAAATTGCCTTTTTCATCCTTTAATTTTGAAAAGAAAAAAAAAATCATATAACAACCCCCCTTCCCCCCTCTACCCCAACCTCCCCATGGAAACTTTCAGAGGAGTCGCTTCTCGCTGCCTCATGATATTTTACTTTAGGAATATACATCTGAGAAGCAATTTCTATCATATATTTATGTACGAGTTTATAAGAGAACATTAGATCAATGGAAAAAATATCAAAATTAAGGAAGTGACGTTAATACATCTGAATATACGATGTAAAAAGAATTTAGAAACGTTTCTTGAAAGTAATGGGCAGTTAACGTGTCAAATTTGTGCCAGTAACAAATTTTGAAAAAAAAAATGTTCTATTGCTTAATTTGAAAGTAATAATACATAAATCAGTATGGTAATTGCAATGCTATCAGCAAAAATTCCCAAATAACAAAGTTATAAAAAGGTTGATTACTACTTCTAGCTAAAGCTTTTCAATTTGTCAACATTAAAATTTAATGCGTAAATTAGTTGAAGAATTGTAATTTCATCATTCTTACATTGACAATCGTTAGAAGAATCCGGAAAAGTATACGCAATACACCTTGGCTTGAAGTTCGATACTACCGTAATACAAGTGAGTAAAACCAGTGGCGTAGCCGAGGAGGGGAGGGGTTAGTGAGGTCGAACCCCTCCTCCTCATAAAGCAGCAAAATTATGTGTATGAACACACATGCAATTGCCTAAAATTGCCTTTTTTCATCCTTTAATTTTGAAAAAAAAATCATATAACAACCCCCCTTCCCCCCTCTACCCCAACCTCCCCATGGAAACTTTCAGAGGAGTCGCTTCTCGCTGCCTCATGATATTTTACTTTAGGAATATACATCTGAGAAGCAATTTCTATCATATATTTATGTACGAGTTTATAAGAGAACATTAGATCAATGGAAAAAATATCAAAATTAAGGAAGTGACGTTAATACATCTGAATATACGATGTAAAAAGAATTTAGAAACGTTTCTTGAAAGTAATGGGCAGTTAACGTGTCAAATTTGTGCCAGTAACAAATTTTGAAAAAAAAAAAAAATGTTCTATTGCTTAATTTGAAAGTAATAATACATAAATCGGTATGGTAATTGCAATGCTATCAGCAAAAATTCCCAAATAACAAAGTTATAAAAAGGTTGATTACTACTTCTAGCTAAAGCTTTTCAATTTGTCAACATTAAAATTTAATGCGTAAATTAGTTGAAGAATTGTAATTTCATCATTCTTACATTGACAATCGTTAGAAGAATACGGAAAAGTATACGCAATACTTACCTTGGCTTGAAGTTCGATACTACCGTAATACAAGTGAGTAAAACCAGTGGCGTAGCCGAGGAGGAGGAGGGGTTAGTGAGGTCGAACCCCTCCTCCTCATAAAGCAGCAAAATTATGTGTATGAACACACATGCAAGGGCCTAAAATTGCCTTTTTCATCCTTTAATTTTGAAAAAAAAATTAAAAAAATCATATAACAACCCCCCTTCCCCCCTCTACCCCTCTACCCCAACCTCCCCATGGAAACTTTCAGAGTAGTCGCTTCTCGCTGCCTCATGATATTTTACTTTAGGAATACACATCTGAGAAGCAATTTCTATCATATATTTATGTACGAGTTTATAAGAGAACATTAGATCAATGGAAAAAATATCAAAATTAAGGAAGTGGCGTTAATCCACCGGATATACGATGTAAAAAGAATTTAGAAACGTTTCTTGAAAGTTAATGGGCAGTTAACGTGTCAAATTTGTGCCAGTAACAAATCTTGAAAAAAAAAAAAAAGAAAAAAAGGAACGTTTTCAGCTGAAGTTTCAGTAACCATCCTCAAATCATCTTGGAATATTTCTGTAGAATTCAGAAATATCTCTAGTTAAAGCCCGTCATGTCCCTGGAACCTTCAGAAAAACCTTATGTACTGTTTGACCACGGATTGTAAGGAATTGGCAAACATCCAGTTAAGGCGACTCCATCTGAATGAGCGAGAAAATAAAAATTTTATGCGCGTATTCCGCTCATTTGAATGAGACTCTGCTTAATTTAGAGGCTAACATAAATCTGCAAAATCTGATATCCCTGAAAACTAATAGATTCTTCCATTTCCGCGTGTAAACCGGATGTTTGCCTTTCTATACAATCCGTGGTTTGACAGTAGATAGGTTTTAAATAAGAACTTGGCAGTTTTCTGATTTACCAGGCAATTTTTGCAAAGCTACCAAACTCAGTGGCTTTTTCGCTCTCTCTGGGAGCTTTGTCAATCTGGGCGGGCCATAATCGAACTGAAGCCGATACACTTAATAAATACGCTCAGTTAATCGTTAAACTAGTAGCTAAAACCATTTTACAAAACAGAGATAATGGGGGGGGGGGGTTCCTTCAGTCAAAAGTACTACTTTTAGTCATTAAAATGGATAGAATGAGCAAAAAAGAAAATACATGGACTCAGAAGTTTTTTTTTAAATTAATTTTTTAAAATGTCCGATTTTTCGAACAAGGCGTGGTCTTTATGACGTCACAAATGATGCATGGCGCATTTTTCTACTACGTTTCCACGTTATGATAATCAAACAGCGAATTAAAATTGCGCTCTACGTTTGTTATCAACCATATCGTTGCCAATACACGTGAGTAAAGATGAAAATTAAACATTTTGTTCTGTGAATGGCAACATTGAATAGCATTTCATCATTTGTGATGTCACACGACAGAAGTGTAAACAATGAAAGCGCAAAGATTTAAGTAATTTTTTTTTAAATATTAAACTTTAAAAAAAAAAATTAAAGTGGTCAGATCCTATGTTTATAACCATGCTCTTTCAGAAAAAAAAATAAAAAAATACTTTTAAACTTTTGGAAACGACCCCATTCTGCATTCGTGAAACTTATAGAGATTTTGTAAACTTTTGGATAAAAATGTCTTGATTTTCACAGGAAATTAATTGAAATCTGTGAAATCCCGAAAAGTTTCACCAAAATAGTGACGTTTCGACGTGCAAGGCAACTCGAAAAAAAGAGAATATTGTTTTTAATGCCCACACTGTTAAAAATTTTCCGGAAAAATTACGGTAATTGTTACTGGCATCCATGTTGCCAGTAACTATTACCGTAAAAATAAAATGTTACTGTAAAATTTTACGGTTTCCTCGGTAGGCCACAGCAACCAATTGGAGCTGGGATCGCTTATTTTTCCGGTATAAATTACCGTAAAAATCAGCGATGCGTTAAGTCCGCCATTTTACAGTAGCAATTACAAGGAAATCTTCTTAAATTTTTAACAGTGCATAACAGCAAAAAATTAAATTTTTTTTAGTCTGAATGTACATCGTAACTTTTTAACAACATAAACATATTTTTCCCCCCAAAGTGTTATGATGCCACAAAGAATCCCTTGAAACTTAAAAAAGGGAAAATTCGAGCAAATAAAAGAATCTTTATTGCATGAGCCAAAAAAGGTGAAGTTGGGCCTTATCTTTCCCTTGCAACACCGGTTGAAATAAATAATACTTTAAACTACATTTTTCTCAAGGGGAGAATAACACTTATTTGTAGCTGTGACCTAAAAAAGCTGTAATTTGATTTAGTGTGAACGAAAGTACCCAAAGCCAAGAAGAAAGAGGAATTGTGAGGGAGAAAACATTATAAAATGGCGGAGATTGAATGTAGTTGTATACGAGCTGTCATAAATATGAATGAGGCTTTTAAATCGCATGTATCGTTGAAACGACTTGGTCAATTTATTGTTATTGGATTGAATTGTAAGACAGACAATTGAATAGTATGAAGTATTTCAGACTAAGGATACGTTTGAAATATTTAAAAATAAATAAATAAAATAAATAGAACGTGCTAATTTTTGCTTCCTTTTTGGGAGAAAAACTATGTATAATGTCATGGTTAACGAGCTGATGTGTGCATCACAAGACTTCCTTTTACTCCAATTATAATGTCATTTTCCCATTATTGGAAATTTTAATGCGATTCAATAATTTACTCTCTAAATATCACCACCAGTGGATAAATTAAAACCAGATTTAAAAAATGAAAAAATCGCCAAATTTGTCACCAAGTTGACGACAAAACTTGGCGACCAAAAAACTGGCGATATATCGCCAAGTGTCCGCCAAATTCTAACATCACTTGAGTATAAATCGAAATTAACAATGATTTCCCCACAAAAGGGGCGGAAGACCCCTTTAGACACACCCGAATGCAACCAAAAGGAGAGGTGCACAACTAGACCTCACTAGGAGTGTACGAACCAAATTTCAACTTTCTAGGACATACCGTTCTTTACATACGCACATCCGCGCATACGCACATACATACATACGTACATACGGACGTCACGAGAAAAGTCGTTGTATTTAACTCGGGAAATGTCAAAATGGTGAGCAAATAGGAAATTAAGGCCGAATATTGAGTGAATACAATACTTCCTTTTTTTTATAAAAGGAAGTAAAAATGAATGTCCAAAAGAAATGAAAATGTATTTCACCGTAACTTACCATACATATAAGATGCTAAAACACCCCTCCCACTACTCTTATATTGTTTAACTTACTATGATGAGTTTTTTTTTTTAAATAACCGTAATAATAGTTAAAAACTTTGACACTGTTAAATGTTTTTTTTTTGTTTCCTTAATCAACTTCGATGGAATAATTTATCACAGACAGCGAGGAATTTCTTTCACGTTCCTCCTTTATAAACCATTTGAATGTTCAGGAAAAAGCATCAAACATAAAATTAATTCTTAAACAGTTGAAACGGCTATAACGATTGTCCTTAGCAAATTGAATCCTAAGGTCACTTGCATTTAGCAGGCGGTTAAGAACTCCGTAGATAGCTGAAAGAAATTAAAAATGCTAAAAATAAGTTTCTGTTGAGCACGGTTCACTTTTTCCTATTTTTCTTTCATATATTGAAGAGTCTACTGTAATATGCCCTTGTGAATATTTGCGCTGCGACTGAAAGATAAAAATGCAAAGAAAAATACAAGTTTCCATGAAAATGTAATGCGATTGGTTCGTTTTCACAAAACAGTCCTTCATTAAGGGGTGGGGATAGCTTTGTATGTGTGTTCGAAACAGGGAAGTGCACGGGGGGGGGGGAGTCATGACACCTGTTGGCCCGGAACGGTACATGAAGGGGATCCGAGTTTTTAAAAAGGAGGGATGAAATATAGTAGGAACGTAGGGGACTTGTAGTTGGGATGTGGATTGGGGTCTGTAAAAGTCATTTGTGACGGGCCCCAAAATTTCTGTGAACACCCCTGGTTCTATATCTGCTAAATATGTATGAACCTATGAATTTTTGTAAATAAAAAACGTGTTCGCAATGCGCAATGGGGTGGTTTCCTTCAGTCAAAAGTACTACTTTTAGTCACTGAAATTGATAGAATGAGTAAAAAAAAATAACATGGACCCAGAAAATACTTTTATTTTCTCAACAACCACGTTTCCACGTTATGATAATCAAGAAACGAATTAAATATTGCGCTCTACGCTTGCTATCAACCATTCGTTGCCAATACAAGTGAGTAAAGATACGATTTGAATATTTTGGACCGTGAATGGCAACACTGAATGGCATTTCATCATTTGTGATGTCATCGGCAGAGGACATAAACAATGAAAGCGCACCAATTTAAGTATTTTTTTAAAAAATATTAAACTTAAACAAATTATTTAAAAAATGGTCAGATCCTATGTTTTTAAGCATGCTCTTTCAGAAGAACATACTTTGAAATTTTGGAAACGACCCCATTATGCATGTTTATTTCTAAAAAATGCGAGTATGCAATATTCATGGATTTTCTTTTTCTCTTGCATTCTTACATTATTTTACGTTATGATATATTTTTATTAGCATTTTTTTAACAATTAATCAACGCTGAACAAGCAGCAATTGACAAAGTCAGTGGATATTTGACATAAATGAACCTCCATGTTTTCCAATATAAATAAAATATGTATTCATTTTTCGTGTCACCTTTTTAAAAACGTAGGTGGATGAAGGACACGTCTGGAGTACTACAGCACATAGAAGAAGATGGAAGGATCTGGGTTAATCAAGGAACGCTCAACATTAAGAAAGTTCAGTTCAGTGACGGTGGAAAATACCAGTGCATTGTAAGAAACAGCATAGGAGAAAGAAGAATTGAAAGCGTTTTAATTGTCACAGGTAAATTTCGAAATTTCCCAAATTCATTTTGTTAAAGATTTTTTCCCCAGTATTCTTAGAAATCGACATAGCATTAACATGTACTTATGGATTTTTCAATCATTGATATTGTCAGCTTTTTGGTTTGACGATCGCAATTGAAGTCGTAGTAAATTTACACACACACACACACACACACACACACACACACATATATATATATATATATATATATATATATATATATATATATATATATATATATATATATATATATATATATATATATATATATATATATATATATATATATATATAGTACAAAGCTTGGCGACCAAAAGACTAACGATATATCTCCCAAGTGTCCGCCAAGTTGTAACACTACTTCGAGTTTACATCGAAATTAACAATGATTTACCCCCTAAAAGGGGCAAAAGACCCCTTTAGAAACACCCGAATTCAACCAAAAGGTTAGATGCACAACTAGACCCCACTAGGAGTCTACGTACCTAATTTCAATTGTCCAGGACATACCGTTCTTGAGTTATGCTGCATACATATGCACATATGCACATACACACATACATACATACGTACATACAGACGTCACGAGAAAATTAGTTGTAATTAACTCGGGAATCATCATTATGGATATTTTGCGTGTCTATATATTCTTAGGCACTCTTCCACGTGTGATCTAGTCGGAAAAAATACTCAATATTCAGGCGGGGCTGAGTAAAATGGAAATTGAGGTCGATTTTTGAGTGAAATGTTTTTTGCGAATACAATACTTCCTTTTTTGTAAAAGGAAGTAAAATGGCTCATATATTGATGTCTCAGTAATCTCTGAATATTTCTGATTTCAGCTCCATTAAGTGTCACCATAAGACCCGCTCGTCAAGTCCTCAACATAGGTCAGGAGGCAACGTTTAACTGCAATGTGACTGGTTATCCAGTTCATACAATCTCTTGGAAGAAGGACCAGCGAGCAATATCCTCCTCCAGCCGTGTCAGACTTTTGTCGAGAGACGTCTTGCACATAACGTCCGTACGAAGAGACGATAGAGGAACGTATCAATGTTTTGTGTTCAATGATTTTGACGGAGCACAAGGAACTGCAGAATTGAAAATATCAGGTATTTTTTGAAAATGTATGTGCATGGAAAAAAAATGGGGGAAGGGGGCTGGATACAAAGATAATTTTTTGCAACAATTATTGAGGCCTAACAGTAGTGCATCAGCAATGGTACAATTCAAATTATTTATGTAGTGGAATTCTTGAGTTTTGAGTGTTTTGCAGGTGGGTCATTTTCCAAATGGCGTAGAGTTTTTAGCCTTAAGCGTTAAAAAAAGTTTGTCAGGCCTTTTATTTTTTTTTTCAAATTCAGATATAATAAATTTGTTACTATTTTTTATTTATTTTTTTTTCAACTTCAGATATGATAAATTTGTTACTATTTTTTATTTATTTATTTTTTCAAATTCAGATATGATAAATTTGGTACTATTTTTTATTTGGAAAAACAAATGCTTACTTTTCAGTTTAAAACACAGTCGTCATTTTCACGGTGAAATATCATAAACATGAATGCCCACATCAGCAATGTCTGGTATAAAGTTTTCATTTTTGATGTGTTAGAATCATATTTGAGAGTAAAAAATTCCATTCTTTGTTTCAAAGAATTTAAAGATATTTTTTATCCAATAAATTTATTTTTAAAAATAAATTACAACGTTAAAAGAATAATTTAAGTTAGTCCCTATATATCTTTTAAAGCAATTTCATACTTTAACAACTGGTTATTACATCCATGTTGCATTTTTATCAACAACGAAAAGTTTTTAAAAATAAATAAATAAATAAATAAAACAAGTTTCTCCTGGGAAATAGGTAATGCATAAAGATTGGTGTGACGAACCTACGGTATATTGAAAAAAAAAGATACTAAATGAGTACATCAAATCTGAAATAATATAGTGAAAAATAGCTTCTATAATAAGTTCTTAAAATGGCTTATAATCTCAATTTAATTTAAACATGTCATTAGCATGGAGAAAGATTATTGTCATATATACAGATTTTTTTTGTTGATGACAATTTTAAATGGCGGGAAAAAAATATTTTTTTGAAGTGAACATTTTAATATTTAGCTCTGCTGACATCAGGTAAAATATACAAGACACTTTATTTGCAAATATGGTTTTTTTTTTTTTAAAACCTTAACTTAAAAATAGATTTTATTTTTTTTGAAGAAGTTTCGTATTTCGATAATCCATCACAGTGTTTTTATAAATGGCATTTAAATAAATCTTAACTTTTACTCAACACATAAAGAGAAAAAACATATATTATCTTGAATGTATTATTCCAAAAAAAAAAAAAAAAAACAATTACCTTGAGTGACGGCTAAAAAATCATTGATGAACAGGACAATACATTAAGTTATAGTAAACTTTTGTCTTAAAGAATAAAAGTAAATACCAGGAAATTTCTGAAAACATTGCTGCATGTCAAAAATATAAGAATAATAATTATCAATAATAAATTAATAATGAACATAATAATAATATTTATAATAACTTTATAATCATGATACTAATACTAGTCACTTTATAATACTAATAATAAGTTTAAATGAGAAAATTAAAGAAATTTTTAAAGACAAAGTATTTATAAGTGGAAATGTATATTCATGAACAATATATTTTTCTTTTGCTTTCTGGCAAATTAAATAAATTTTTAATTTTTCTCAAAGTTATTTTCATTTCCGTCGAATCAAAAGGATTGTTGCATTTGGCATTGCTTGTCTTATTACACTGTATAATAATCCTCAACACAATGCAACTTGTTTGCTCTTATGTCCAACAGATGTTGCGCCCACCCTGATATCGGCCTTTCCAGAACACACTGCTCACCAGGGCGACATGATCTCTTTGAAGTGCGTCACGACTGGGAATCCCCTCCCCCGCATCACTTGGTTCCTAGACGATATCCCACTTCAACAAGGCCCTCGAGTGGCTGCGGTGGATCGGATCGGGGACCTCGGTCACGTGACAGGCATCCTCAACATCAGCGAGGCCAGAGTCGAAGATGGGGGAGAATACAGGTGTCAAGCAGACAATGACGTCGGCAGCACGTTCCATGAAGCTCGGCTGAACATCTATGGGCCGGCCTTTGTTCGTGAAATGGTGAACATCACTGCGATAAATGGAGAGGATCTTGTGATACGATGTCCTTACGGCGGATATCCGATTAAAGGAATTCGCTGGTACAAAAGTAAGAGAGGATAACTAATTTATCGAATTGGTTGTAATAAAGAGTGTTTTCAAATCATACAATGATTTTGTTAATATAGAGCTGATGTGAAAACTCCGTAAAAAAAAAAAAAAAAAAAAAAAAATGTTATTACGTGTTATAATACAACTGCCACACACACACACTGAAGCTACATTACTTAAACATTAACTTACTTGCTGGCAAAATATCTCTGTCAAAGAGCTCAAGTACGTTAAAATTACATATTGGGTCATTCCATGTCAAGTGATCCAAAATTTGGG
>NC_072735.1:7776581-8022300 GCF_026930045.1 Uloborus diversus
GCGGCTTATAATGTACACTCAAGCAAAAACAGCATTTTTTCGTAAGGAAAAGCGTGGAGGGGGGGGCGTTTCAGTGGAGAAGCGTAGTAAGCCTCTTAGTACTTTCAAAAGTATCTTGAATATGAAAATGGCAAAAGACATAATGTATATTAATGATGAGAAAAGTAGGCTTAAAGGAAGAAACTTTTTTTTTTTGTCTATTTGAACATAGATTGTTGTATTCTTTCTAAAATTGAATAAGTAGCATAAAACTGTGAGCAATTTTTATTTGAAAGAAAATATCTGCGTAAATATTTCCTTTTTTGTTGAACAAAGAAATCAATTACAAATTTATTTTTAAATTGAAAAAAAAAAGTGTTCTATTTCTTAATTTTAAAGTAATAATACAGAAATCAGTATGGTAACTGCAATGCTATCAGCGAAAATTCCCAAACAACAAAGTTATAAAAAGGTTGATTATTACTTCTAGCTAAAGCTTTTCAATTTGTCAACATTAAAATTTAATGCGTAAATTAGTTGAAGTATTGTAATTTCATCATTCTTACATTGACAATCGTTAGAAGAATCTGGAAAAGTATCCATAATACTTACCTTGGCTTGAAGTTCGATACTACCGTAATAAAAGTGAGTAAAACTAGTGGAGGAGGGGAGGGGTTAGTGAGGTCAAACCCCTCCTCCTCTTAAAGCAGCAAAATTATATGTATGAACACACATGCAAGGGCCTAAATTTGCCTTTTTCATCCTTTAATTTAAAAAAAAAATCATAAAACAACCCCCCTTCCCCCCTCTACCCCAACCTCCCCATGGAAACTTTCAGAGTAGTCGCTTCCCGCTGCCTCATGATATTTTACTTTAGGAATATACATCTGAGAAGCAATTTCTATCATATATTTATGTACGATTTTATAAGAGAACATTAGATCAATGGAAAAAATATCAAAATTAAGGAAGTGACGTTAATACATCTGAATATACGATGTAGAAAGAATTTAGATGGTTGGTTGGTTGATTTGATTTTTATGGCGCAAGAGCCCTTGAGGGCTATACTGCTCCAAACGGTATTTTATTATATGCTATTTATTTTTTATTAAAGAATATAGTAAATACGAGCATATTTTGAAGAAGAAAGCGTAAAACTTCAAGTTTCAGTATTAAAAGGTGCAGCCGATAAAAACATTTAAACAAAGTGAAGATAAAGGATAAAGACAAAATGGACGAAAAAATATCTAAAAGACGTAAAACGTTTCTTGAAAGTTAATGGGCAGTTAACGTGTCAAATTTGTGCCAGTAACAAATCTTGAAAAAAAAAAAAGGAACGTTTTCAGCTGAAGTTTCAGTAACCATCCTCAAATCATCTTGAAATATTTCTGTAGAATTCAGAAATATCTCTAGTTAAAGCCAATCATGTCCCTGGAACCTTCAGAAAAACCTCATGTAGATAGGTTTTAAATAAGAGCTTGGCATTTTTCTGATTTACCAGGCAATTTTTGCAAAGCTACCAAACTCAGTGGCTTATTCGCTCTCTCTGGGAGCTTTGTCAATCTGGGCGGGCCATAATCGAACTGAAGTCGATACACTTAATAAATACGCTCAGTTAATCGTTAAACTAGTAGCTAAAACTATTTTGCAAAACAGTGATAATGGGGTGGTTTCCTTCAGTCAAAAGTACTACTTTTAGTCATTCAAATGGATAGAATGAGCAAAAAAAAATTACATGGAACCAGAATTTTTTTTTTAATTAATTTTTTTACATGTCCGATTTTTCAAACAAGGCGTGGTTTTATGACGTCACAAATGATGCATGGCGCATCTTTCTACTACGTTTCCACGTTATGATAATCAAGCAGGGAATTAAAATTGCGCTCTACGTTTGTTATCAACCATATCGTTGCCAATACACGTGAGTAAAGATGCAAATTAAACATTTTGTTCTGTGAATGGCAACATTGAATAGCATTTCATCATTTGTGATGTCACATGACAGTAGTGTAAACAATGAAAAGCGCAACGATTTAAGTAATTTTTTTTAAATATTAAACTTTTAAAAAAAAATTAAGAAGTGGTCAGATCCTATGTTTTTAAGCATGCTCTTTCAGAAAAAAAAATACTTTTAAAATTTTGGAAACGACCCCATCCTGCATTCGTAAAACTTATAGATTTTGAAAACTTTTTGATAAAAATGTCTTGATTTTCACAGGAAGTTAATTGAAATCTGTGAAATACCGAAAAGTTTCACCGAAATAGTGACGTTTCTACGTGCAAGGCAACTCGAAAAAAAGAAAATATTGTTTTTAATGCCCACACTGTTAAAATTTTCCGGAAAAATTACGGTAATTGTTACTGGCATCCATGTTGCCAGTAACCATTACCGTAAAAATAAAATGTTACTGTAAAATTTTACGGTTTCCTCGGTAGACCACAGCAACCAATTGGATCCGGGATCGCTTATTTTTCCGGTATAAATTACCGTAAAAATCAGCGATGCGTTAAGTCCGCCATTTTACAGTAACAATTACAAGAAAATCTTCTTGAATTTTTAAGAGTGCATAGCAGCAAAAAAAAATATTTTTTTTTTTTAGTCTGAATGTACATCGTAACTTTTTAACAACATAGACATATCTTTCCCCCAAAGTGTTATGATGCAACAAAGAATCCCTTGAAATTTAAGAAAGGGAAAATTCGAGCAAATAAAAGAATCTTTATTGCATGAGCCAAAAAAGGTGAAGTTGGGCCTTATCTTTCCCTGGCAACACCGGTTGAAATAAATAATACTTTAAACTACATTTTTCTCAAGGGGAGAATAACACTTATTTGTAGCTGTGACCCAAAAAAGCTGTAATTTGATTTAGTGTGAACGAAAGTACCCAAAGCCAAGAAGAAAGAGGAATTCTGAAGGAGAAAACATTATAAAATGGCGGAGATTGAATGTAGTTGTATACGAGCTGTCATAAATATGAATGAGGCTTTTAAATCGCATGTATCGTTGAAACGACTTGGTCAATTTATTGTTATTGGATTGAATTGTAAGACAGACAATTGAATAGTATGAAGTATTTCAGACTAAAGATACGTTTTAAATATTTAATAAATAAATAAATAAATAGAACGTACGTAATTTTTGCTTCATTTTTGGGAGAAAAACTCTGTATAATGTCATGGTTAACGAGCTGATGTGTGCATCACACGACTTCCTTTTACTCCAATTATAATGACATTTTCCCATTATTGGCAATTTTAATGCGATTCAATAGTTTACTCTCAAAATATCACCACCAGTGGCCAAATTAAAACCAAATTTAAAAAATAAAAAAAATCGCCAAATTTGCCACCAAGTTGGCGACAAAACTTGGCGACCAAAAAACTGGCGATATATCGCCAAGTGTCCGCCAAATTCTAACATCACTTGAGTATAAATCGAAATTAACAATGATTTCCCCACAAAAGGAGCGGAAGAGCCCTTTAGAAACACCCGAATGCAACCAAAAAGAGAGGTGCACAACTAGACCCCACTAGGAGTCTACGAACCAAATTTCAACTTTCTAGGACATACCGTTCTTTACATACGCACATCCGCATAAATGCACATACATACATACGTTCATACGGACGTCACGAGAAAAGTCGTTGTATTTAACTCGGGTAATGTCAAAATGGCTATTTTGAGTTTTTATACGTTCTTGGACACTTATCTGCGTGTGGTCGGGTTGAAAAAAAAAGAATAAAAAAAACTCAACATTAACTCGGGGGTGAGCAAAATGAAAATTAATGCCGAATTTAGAGTGAATATTTTTTCGCGAATACAATACTTCCTTTTTTTTTTTATAAAAGGAAGTAAAAATGAATGTCCAAAAGAAATAAAAATGTATTTCACCGTAACTTACCATACATATAAGATGTTAAAACACCCCTCCCACTACTCTTATATTGTTTAACTTACTATGATGAGTTCATTTTTTAAAATAACCATAATAATAGTTAAAAACTTTGACACTGTTAAATGTTATATATATATATATATATATATATATATATATATATATATATATATATATATATATATATATATTTTTTTTTTTTTTTTTTTTTTTTTTTTTTTTTTTTTTTGCTCCCTAATCAACTTTGATGGAATAATTTATCACAGACAACGAGGAATTTCTTTCACGTTCCACCTTTATAGACCATTAGAATGTTCGGAAAAAAGTATCAAACATAAAATTAATTCTTAAGCAGTTGAAATAGCTATAACGATTGTCATTAGCAAATTAAATGCTAAGGTCACTTGCATTTAGCAGGCGATTAAGAACTCCGTAGATAGCTGAAATAAATTAAAAATGCTAAAAATAAGTTTCTGTTGAGCACGGTTCTCTTTTTCCTATTTTTTTTTCCATATATTGAAGAGTCTACTGTAATATGCCCTTGTGAATATTTGCGCTGCGACTGAAAGATAAAAATGCTGAGAAAAATACAAGTATCCATGAAAATTTAACGCGATTGGTTCGTTTTCACAAAACAGTCCTTCATTAAGGGGTGGGGATAGCTTTGTATGTGTGTTCGAAACAGGGAAGTGCACGGGGGGGGGGGGGGAGTCAAGACACCTGTTGGCCCGGAACGGAGAATGAAGGGAATCCGAGTTTTTAAAAAGGAGGGGTGAAATATAGTAGGAACGTAGGGGACTTGTAGTTGGGATGTGGATTGGGGTCCGTAAAAGTCATTTGTGACGGGCACCGAAATTTCTGTGAATACCCCTGGTTCTATATCTGCTAAATATGTATGAACCTATGAATTTTTGTTTAAAAAAAACGTGTTCGCAATGTGCAATGGGGTGGTTTCCTTCAGTCAAAAGTACTACTTTTAGTCACTGAAATTGATAGAATGAGTAAAAAAAAAAAACATGGACCCAGAAAATACTTTTATTTTCCCAACAGTTATTTTTTTTTATATACATATTTTTTTTAAATTTCCGATTTTGAAAACAAGGCGTCTTGATGACGTCACAAATGATGCAATTTGGTGCATCTTTCTCCCTCGTTTCCACGTTATGATTATCAAGAAGCGAATTAAATATTGCGCTCTTCGCTTGCTATCAACCGTATCGTTGCCAATACAAGTGAGTAAAGATACGAATTGAATATTTTGGACCGTGAATGGCAACACTGAATGACATTTCATCATTTGTGATGTCATCGGCAGAGGACATAAACAATGAAAGCGCACCGATTTAAGTATTTCTTTAAAAACTATTAAACTTACACAAATTATTTAAAAAATGGTCAGATCCTATGTTTTTAAGCATGCTCCTTCAGAAGAAAATACTTTTGAAATTTTGGAAACGACCCCATTATGCATGTTTATTTCTAATTCAATCTTTCGTATGCAATTCATGGATTTTCTTTTTCTCTTGCATTCTTACATTATTTTATGTTATGATACATTTTTATTAACATTTTTTTTAACAATTAATCAACGCTGAATAAGCAGCAATTGACAAAGTCAGTGGATATTTGGCATAACTGAACCTCCATGTTTTCCAATATAAATAAAATATGTATTCATTTTTCTTGTGATTTTTTTAAAAACGTAGGTGGATGAAGGACACGTCTGGAGTATTACAGCACATAGAAGAAGATGGAAGGATCTGGGTTAATCAAGGAACGCTCAACATTAAGAAAGTTCAGTTCAGTGACGGTGGAAAATACCAGTGCATTGTAAGAAACAGCATAGGAGAAAGAAGAATTGAAAGCGTTTTAATTGTCACAGGTACATTTCGAAATTGCCGAAATTCATTTTTTTTTTAAAGATTTTCTCCCCAGTATTCTTAGAAATTGACATAGCATTAACATGTACTTGTGGATTTTTTAATCGTTGATATTGTCAGCTTTTGGTTTGACGATCGCAATTGAACTCAATATCAAAAGAAAGAACGTATAACAATCAAATTCATGAAACATAAAAATTGACCTACCGCTAATGCTCCACAAGCTTGCAAACGAAATGTTTCATAAGATGCTCCGGGTATTGGTTCTCAGTTAGGGTTTCAGTTAAAATTTGAATCGCCGTTTTCAGATTTGTTTTATTATTGCACATTTTTTGTATCTAATAGTTTGTGAAATAATTATATTTTTGAACACTTTTCTACTGACACAAGTGTGAAAATGAATTAAAGAATACACTTTAAAATCAATATCCTGACGTTTATCATACAAAGCTATACTGGGATCTTTATTATTTAGTTGAATATTGAGATCAAGGGAATTAACTAATTCATCCTTATTTGTTTGTTTCAGCAGTAGTCCTTTTGGGTAAATTTCTTTATGTAAATTATGAAAATCATTGTTGTTAAAAATGATAATGTCATCAATGTATCTAAATGCTTCTATACTGTTGTTTATTAAAAAAAATAGATTCACAAAAGTGTAAAAATAGATTGGCAAATGCACTAGAAAAAAATGTGCCCATTGGTATTAAATTGATCTGTTATTTTGTCTATTTCCAAATTTGTTCTCAGACACCTTATTCTAAGAACATGCTTTGAAATAATTGAATTATCATTTGTTTAAACTAGAATATTGCTTATAGGAAACACCATAGTTAATGTACGCTTTAATACTGGTCCTGCACCTACTAAAGCCTCAGTTTTCTGTTTTTGTTTTCCTTTATTTTTCTTTCCTTCTTTTAATTTTACATTTTTGTTTGCTTCGCTGATTTTTATGAATACATATTATGCATACTATCTACACGATGTTAGTCTAGTGATAAAAATGTGGCCTGAAATTTAATCTTTCGTGTCGTTACCTAGTGTATAAAAATGAATAATAATAATTTTGAACGATACATGACTTTACCAAAAATACGTTTTATGGCAACTCTGAAAAAAACGAGCTGATGTGTGCATCACATGACTTCCTTTTACTCCAATTTAATGTCATTTCCCCATTACTGGCAATTTTACTGTGATTCAATAGTTTACTCTCTGAATATCACCAACAGTGGCCAAATTGAAACAGATTAAAAAAAAAAACATCGCCAAATTTGTCGCCAAGTTGGCGACAAAACTTGGGAACCTAAAGACTGGCGACATATCGCGGAGTGTCCGCCAAGTTATAACACCACTTGAATTTACATCAAAATTAACAATGATTTACCTCCCAAAAGGGACAAAAGAACCCTTTAGAAACACCCGAATGCTACCAAAAGAGTAGGTGCACTACTAGAATCCATTAGGAGTCTAAATTTCAACTCTCTAGGACTTACCGTTCTTGAGTTATGCGATATACATACGCACATCCGCACATACGCACATCCGTATATACGCACATCTGCGTATACGCACATCCGCAGATATGCGCATACATACATACGTTCATACAGACGTCACGGGAAAATTTGTTGTAATTAACTCGGGAATCGTCATTATGGATATTTCGCGTGTTTATTATATTCTTAGGCACTTATCCACGTGTAGTCGAGTCGAAAAAAAAAACCTCAATATTCATTCGGGAGTGAGTAAAATGGAAATTAAGGTCGACTTTTGAGTGAAAATGTTTTCGCGAATACAATATTTCCTTTTTTGTTAAAGGAAGTAAAAAAGGCTCATATATTGATGCCTCAGTAATCTCTGAATATTTCTGATTTCAGCTCCATTAAGTGTTACCATAAGGCCCGCTCGTCAAGTCCTCAACATAGGTCAAGAAGCAACGTTTAACTGCAATGTGACAGGTTATCCAGTTCATACAATCTCTTGGAAGAAGGACCAGCGACCAATATCCTCTTCCAGCCGCGTCAGACTTTTGTCGAGAGACGTCTTGCACATAACGTCCGTACGAAGAGACGATAGAGGAACGTATCAATGTTTTGTGTTCAATGATTTTGACGGAGCGCAAGGAACTGCAGAATTGAAAATATCAGGTATTTTTTGAAAATATATGTGCATGGAAAAAAAAGGGGGAGAAGGGGCTGGATACAAAGATAATTTTTTGCAACAATTATTTAGGCCTAACAATAGTGCATCAGCGATGGTACACTTCAAATTATTTATGTAGTGGATTTCTTGAGTTTTGAATGTCTTGCAGGTGGGTTATTTTCAAAATGGCGGAGAGTTTTTAACCTTAAACATTAAAAATATTTTGTCAGGTTTTTTATTTTTTTCTTTCAAATTCAGATATGATCAATTTGTTGCTATTTTTTATTTATTTTTTTTTCAAATTCAGATATGATAAATTTGTTACTATTTTTTATTTTTATTTTTTTCGAATTCAGATATGATAAATTTGTTACTATTTTTTATTTATTTTTTTCTTTCAAATTCAGATATGATAAATTTGTTATTATTTTTTATTTATTTATTTATTTATTTTTTCAAATTCAGATATGATAAATTTGTTACTATTATTTATTTATTTATTTTTTCAAATTCAGATATGATAAATTTGTTACTATTTTTTATTTATTTATTTTTTCAAATTCAGATGTGATAAATTTGGTACTATTTTTTATTTGGAAAATCAAATGCTTACTTTTCAGTTTAAAACACAGTCGTTATTTGCACGGTGAAATATCATAAACATGAATGCCCACATCAGCAATGACTGGTATAAAGTTTTCATTTTTGATGTATTAGAATCATATTTGAGAGTAAAAAATTTCCATTCTTTGTTTCAAAGAATTTAAAGATTTTTTAATCCGATAAATTTTTTTAAGAATAAATTACAACGTTAAAAAAATAATTTAAGTTAGTCCCTATATATAACTTTTAAAGCAATTTCATACTTTAACAACTGGTTAGTACATCCATGTTTCATTTTTATCAACAACGAAAAGTTTAAAATAAAAAATAAGTTAAATAAATGAATAAATAAAACAAGTTTCTCCTGGGAAATAGGTAATGCATAAAGATTGGTGTGACGAACCTACGGTATATTTAAAAAAAAAGATACTAAATGAGTACATCAAATTTGAAATAATATAGTGAAAAATAGCTTCTATAATAAGTTTTTAAAATGGCTTATAATCTCAATTTAATTTAAACATGTCAGTAGCATGGAGACAGATTATTGTCCTATATACAGATTTTTTTTTGTTGATGACAATTCCAAATGGCGGGAAAAAATATTTTTTTAAAGTGAACATTTAAATATTTAACTCTGCTGACATCAGGTAAAATATACAAGACACTTTATTTGCAAATATGTTTTTTTTTTTTTTTTTTTTCAAAACCTTAACGTAAAAATAGATTTTATTTTGTTGAAGAAGTTTCGTATTTCGATAATCCACAGTGTCTTTATAAATGGCATTTAAATAAATCTTAAAATTTTACTGAACACATACATAGAAATAACATACATTATATTGAATGTATTATTCCAAAAAAAAAAAACTGTTACCGTGAGTGACGGCTAAAAAACCATTGATGAACAGGAAAATACATTAAGTTATAGTAAAATTTTGTTTAAAGAATAAAAGCAAATACCAGGAAATTTCTGAAAACATTGCTGCATGTCGAAAAAATAAGAATAATAATTATCAATAATAAATTAATAATGAACATAATAATAATATTTATAATAACTTTATAATAACGATACTAATAATAGTCACTTTATAATACTAAGTTTGAATGAGAAAATTAAAGAAATTTTTAAATACAAAGCATTTATGAGTAGAAATGTATATTCATGAACAATATATTTTTCTTTTGCTTTCTGGCAAATTGAATAAATTTTTAATTTTTGTCAAAGTTATTTTCACTTCCGTCGCATCAAAAGGATTGTTGCATTTGGCATTGCTTGCCTTATTACACTGTATAATAATCCTCAACACAATGCAACTTGTTTGCTTTTATGTCCCACAGATGTAGCACCCACCCTGATATCGGCCTTTCCAGAACACACTGCTCACCAGGGCGACATGATCTCTTTGAAGTGCGTCACGACTGGGAATCCCCTCCCCCGCATCACTTGGTTCCTAGACGATATCCCACTTCAACAAGGCCCTCGAGTGGCTGCGGTGGATCGGATCGGGGACCTCGGTCACGTGACAGGCATCCTCAACATCAGCGAGGCCCGAGTGGAAGATGGGGGAGAATACAGGTGCCAAGCGGACAATGACGTCGGCAGCACGTTCCATGAAGCTCGGCTGAACATCTATGGGCCGGCCTTTGTTCGTGAAATGGTGAACATCACTGCGATAAATGGAGAGGATCTTGTGATACGATGTCCTTACGGAGGATATCCGATTAAAGGAATTCGCTGGTACAAAAGTAAGAGATGATGACTAATAAATTGAATTGGGTGTAATAAAGAAAGTTTTCAAATCATAGAATAATGTTTTAATATACACTATAAAGACATTCCGAAACGTTACTGGTTATTTCCGCGGAACGTTTCTGGATTTCGGAGGGTTTCACCTATTTCCTCGTAAAATCAAGTATCTTCGCAAAAAATATTCCTGAATTGCTAAAAGTTGCACGAATGCAGACTTTTCACTGGTGTGAAAAATGGTTTTTTGCTACCAGTTTAAAGGTTGACTGAGCGTGTTTATTTAGTGTATCGGTTTTAGTTTAGTTACGGCTCGTCTGGATTGACTAAGCTCCCTATGGGAGCAAATAATTCACTGGATAGCTGCAGCTTTGCGAAACAGGAATTGCAGGCAATGAATTTGTTTGATTCTTGCTTGCAATTATTCGCTGAGCTTTGGCCATGGTTGAGCTAATGCTTCTGGAGTTTTCTTGGTAAACCAGGAAGGTTCTAACCAAATACATTAAACCTATTCAATTTTTCTAGAAGATTCACTACTGACTTTAACAGGGAAGATTTCCCAGTATTTCTGGTAATGTACTGACTTTTATCGGAAAAAGTTCCTGGTTTTTGTGAGATATGTTACTGGTTGAAATTGGGCACATCAGCTACCTATTATTTTTCAGGAACGTTTCTGAATCGTTTTTACAGTGTAGAGCTGATGTAAAAGCTCCCCCCCCCCCGTAAATAAAAAAAAATGTTATTATAATACAATTGCAACGGAGAAGTTCCATAATTTAAACTTTAACCTACTTATTGGCAAAATATCTCTGGCAAAGAGATCAATTACGTTAAAATTACATATATCCATTACGAAATAAAAATTAGAATTGTATTATAACAAGAGTTACGGAGCTGTAGGAAAAATGGTTGACTCCAAAATTTTTACTATCTCCGATTCATTTGCCCAAAATACCTTCCACTCCTACTGTATTTCCGCAGCGCTTTAGAATTATGGACTCTGAGAAAAAAGGATCTACTCTGATTCTTGGCATCTTAAAGCCTTCTACTCCTGGCTTTGACTCCCCCCCCCCCTTCCATTGCCTAAAAATCACACCGACTCCTGACTCTTTCTTAATTTCGTAAAATTTTCGTTTCATAAGAATTTCATAAATTTCACCTCTTTACATGCTATGTTAATAATTCTTGTTCGTTTTCAGCAAAAGAAAGGCACTTTTGTAGCTTTTAGCGCAATAGCATGTCCAAAAACGTGCATTTTAGTCTTAAATGCATTTAGAAAGAGCGATTTTTTTTTTCTTGACATGTATACCATAAAGTAATTTGAAACGGAAAAGAATATGTACGAAAAGTACGTGTACGAGGAATGATATATTTTTCACACGCGGAAAATAAAGAATATCAGAGGATAAAAAATAAGCTTTTTTTTCTTGAATTGTTACAACAATAGTGTTACAACAATACAGTGAAAAGCTGCATTTTGCGTAAAAATAACTATTCTATTCTTTAAAAAAAAATTAAAAATCTAAAATTTTGAATCTTTTAAGCACTTTTTGTTGAATTATATGCTTTTAGTCTCCAAATTCCAGACTTATGCTAGTTCAACTGGGGGTGCAACTTGTCAACAGGTAATAATCAAGAAACATATCAGCAATAAATTTAAATTTCAATCATAGTTTTTTCACTATATTCACTTTTAAGCATTTTTCTCTTAAGGTAAGAATGCCAGTAGTTTAACTGTGGTGTAACTGACGTTAGCCTCCAATTTTTAAACTGGAGAAACAAGATCTAGGCTCACAGTTAGTTGATAATGATATTACTTTGAAGGGCTGAAATTTTATCTCTTACCTAACAAAGGAAAAACATCAGCAGTCTTTTTTTTTTTTTACTTTACTGGTGTGTTTTTTTTAATACTCATAACAAAGGTTTTTCCTGTTCGTTTCATTCATTTTTTTAATGTAAAAAAGACTTTTTTTTTCTATCTGTATTCAAATTCTTTACCTATATTTTATTGCTCGTATGGTACTGTCCAGCTCCGAGAAGTTGAGCTATGGCCTTCAGCAAGTCTATTTCTTTCAAGGGAAAACAATCAATAAGAAGCAAATTGTTAGGTGCAGAGTTGGGCTACCATTACAACCCTTCTATTGGCGAGAAAATCCTGAACCCCTTGCTACTTCTTACCTGAATTATATTGTTCGCCAAATAGGCAATAACACTGCAAACTAATCCGCAAGTTCTTAAGCCGTTTTCCTTACCCCTATTTCAACAAATAGAATCGTTTCATCGGTCGAACAGCGAAGCTCAACTTGCCAGAGGTGGACAGTTCTTTAAAAGGACTTGTAGTAAACATCTTAAGTTCAAGTTAAAAGGAATTTTAAGGGGTGCATCTTTTTATAGGAAATGCTTCTAAAATTGCACTATTACCTTACATAGGTGGTCTAGTAACAATGAATTAATCACCACTCTTTTAGGCATAGATCATGGCGCAACCGCTACTGCAAACTAAAGAATGCCCTTAAAAACTATCGCACAGTTTCGTTTAAAAAAATGATTGTAAAACAAAAATTGTTTGTGAAACGAAATTAAACTTCACTTTCATTATTTGTAATTTCTGCGTCACTTCATCACTGTAAGTAACATCATTTTTAAAAATGTTACAAGTTTTATTTATAACTTTTAATAGATTTTTTTATGAGTGAGCATAAATAATGATAAAATAATAAAGTTGGCTTACAATTATTCAGACGTTAAATACAGATAATATAATTCTCTTAAGTGACTGTATACTGATACTCATACATTTGCCGCAAAAATATACTTTTTTCAATTACAAATCTACATTTGAAATATAAATTATGTACTGAGTTAACGAAAGCATTATTTGTGTTACGAATAACCTTCAATTTTCCAGCTGCAGTACTAGCTAACTTTAAACATTAAATTCTTTAACAATATGCATTAAATTGTTTTATTATAAAATATATTCAGAAAAAATTAAATAAAAAAAAACATGCTTGATTGGAAATGAAATCAATTTAAGAAAGTTGAATTTATCATATCACTGTTTATTTTGAAATAAAGCTTGATCACGGAGAGAATGTAGATGCCCTTAAAGTGGGAACATCATTTGTGTCATTTGTAATTGGTAGAATCAGCCAGAAAGCGCCGAGAAGAACTAGTATGTTGTGACCATCACGAAACTTTCTTCTATATTTTTCTTCTTTTTTTTCTGATCCCTCCGCATGCTTGACGAGGAAGCAATATTCCCAAGAAAACCAAAATTACACATGCAAAAACTTGACGACCATCCCAATGTCTGAATTATTGCTAAAAACAAAGCAAAGAGCGAAAATTGAAAGTTATTTTAAAAACCTTGCTTGAATTAATTACAAATATTTTATTTGTTAACAAACATAAGATGGCAACAGTTAAAAATTTTAAATCATTGAAATAATATTTCCGATCATTTCCATACAATTAAAATCACGAGAAATATGCAGGCGACAATCTATTACGATTTATATTTCTTATTGTTGCATTAATAAAGCTATTTTTATTCGCAAAATAAATAAATAAATAAATAAACACCTCTTGGAGCAATTGGCGTCAAAATTGAACCAAAGCTTGTTTACATATGAATTCACATATGTTCCAAATTTCAACCAGAACGTAGCATTACTTCTTGGGATAGGGCACTCACAATGGAAAAAAAGAACGGGCGATTGCGCTACCCCCTTTTTAGCTGTTGACACCAAAATAAAATCAGTTCTTATACCCACCAAGGGCTACTCACCGATAAATCTTTCTTTCATTCCGTTCATTATTTCTTGAGATACAGAAGTCACAATTGACGACAAAAAACGTTCTATAGCTCAACCCCCGTTTGAGTTATTGACACCGAAATTGATCAGCATCTGTTCCTGTTAATGGCAACAGATGGACCAAATTTTGTTTAATTTCGCCAGTTACTTCCTGAGGAATAGCAATCACGCGTAACTCAAAAAACGTGCCATTACTCCACCCCCCTTGGAGAAATTCGCGCCAAAAACCAATGGGCACAAGTTCACATAGGGGCACATATGTGTACCAAATTTCGTTCGATTTCATGCGGTAGTTTTTGATGTAGAGCGGTCACAAAAAACTGGTCACGCACAGACGTGACACACGGACACACACAGACGTGACACACGGACACACACACACACATACACACACACATACACGCACACACATACACACACATACACACACAGACAGACAAACAGACATTTTCCAAAAATAGTCGAAATGGACTCAGCACACCTCAAAACGTTCGAATCCGTCAAAATTCGAAATTTGAAAATTTGCACGAATCCAATACTTTTTTCTATATATTAGATATAGAAGAAAGTAAAAATACGCTTTCTCGTTGATACTATCAATCACAAAATAATCCCAACCTATTACAAATGATTTCATAATAATGATATTTTAGCTTCAAATTCATCCGCCATCTGTCCGTAGTCATGCTTTACTATTCTTCAGCTAGCATTGAACTTCATTAATTAATAATTTGCAAACACCGTGTTTTGCGCTTCGCAGATGGTGTTCTCCTGCCACTGAATCACAGACAGAAAATAAATCACGGAGGAACCATCACAATACAAGAAGTACAAAGGATATCAGACAGAGGAGAGTACAGCTGTACTGTGAAAAGCACCGAAGGTCTGACGGCTACGGGAAAGACCTTTGTATCTGTTGTTGGTAAGTTCATTTAAATAAAGTTCAGTTAATGTGTCACAAGAGTCACACTTCACCATACCCGCCTTTGTCAGATTTCACGCTATTTTTCATTAACATATTCTTACAAAACATGCGTGATGCCACACTTGATATCATTTACGCCTCCTGTCACAAATTGTCACAATTTCACGAACTCCCCTCAAAGCGTGACATAATTTTTGGACAGCCCCTTACCTTGTTATCGACTACAAATGATTTCACGTTTTGAGGTTGGAAGGAGGAGAAGGAGGTTGCGACATAATGGCAGTTTGTGACAAGGGGGGGGGGAGGTAACAAGAAGTGTGACATCACTCATTTTTTAACACTTGGTTTATGTAATAAAGCGTGATTTATGACAAGGGGATGAGTAATGTTGCGTGTGACACTCTGTGACAAAAGACGAGAGGATCAAATATGATGGAAAAAAGTATGACTTAATTTATAGACAGTTCCAATCTAAACTTGTGAAAAAAAAGGTGATTTTTATGTATTCCATGAAGAAGAAAAAATGTATGAGGTCACACTTTCTGTCACCCCCTCTCTACTCGTTGCGACATTGTAGCAGTTTGTGACAAAGGGGATGGAGGGATTAGTAAGAATTGTGACATCGCACGTTTTAAATATTTTCGTTTATGTATTACTAGCTGCGTTGCCCGGCTTTGCCCGGTCTATTTTGAAAACAAAAATTGTATCAAGTGACGTATATTCAACAATCAGGCATAAAAAAAGAAAAAAAAAAATCATCATGCTAAATTTCAACTCCAAACAATGACGACAGATATTAAAATACTTTTAAGAAATTAAAATAAAATGAGAAAGATGGATTTAAAAAGCGTAACCATGGAAACACAAAATAAAATAAGTTTTAGAATTGAAAATGAGAAAGATAGAAACAATGGATTCAAAAAGCACTACGGTGAAAACGCAAAATAAAATGGTTAAAAACTTGAATAGAGAACAGATTTTTGAACTTCATTTAATTCGCTTGTAACTTTTTTTCTAATGGAGATAGAGAATTAAACTTCCGACCATAGGTCGAGTTAGATCTGGAGTAAAAAAGGTAGCTCTTTACAATGGTGTCAAAACGAAAACTGTAGGACAATTCATTCACTTTTTATTGATAAATTTAATGAAGAAAGTAATTCCTAAATTTCAGCTAAGCCTAAAAAAATTCGAGCTAAAAACGTAAATGACTCCCGCCGCAATTAAGTTAGAGCGTTGGAACAAATTGCGTAGAACGCGGAAAATTCTTCCCTTTCCAACGATATATAATATTGCTAATGGCGAGTAATTTTTAACCCCCATATTCGGGAATTTATGTGAAAATTGGGCCTAAATTGGAATAAAAAAAGAACTACACTGTTAAAACTACAGGTTGCGTTTGGCACCTTTCAGGGGTGAAACGCTTGTTCACCAGCGACACCCAATACGGAGCCAGAATGGCACCTCTTACTAGGGCGAAAAATGGGCACCTTTTAAAAGACAGGCAGCAAGGGGGAAAAGAAGGAACCTTCGGAGAGAAAAATGGCAACCTCACTGATTTCTACAGTAGATCCTCTTACCCCTCCCCCCTATTGTATGCGTTTTTGAATATTATTGTGTTCTATTTATTGTTTGGGTTTATGATAGACAAAGTCTTGGTACTTTTTTCACATTGAATTCATTTTGGATTAAAACTTGTCATTTAAGGCATTTGATCACATTTCAGACTTTTCAACATAATATAGAAGTGTTCATGACTTCAATTCCTCTATCTGAGTTCTAACTCTCATAAAAACCCTTGGATTGCTCAGTAGTTTTAAATGATATTGACATTTACTATAGCATGATACTAAAAAATAAGAGTGTAGGCATTTATGGATAATTTACAAGCACAGCCAAAAATATTCAGTTATATTACAATCACGGAAAAATCAAATCGTTTCATAAAATGCAGGCGTTCAAAATATTTTAATCAAGAGTAACATATTGATACGTAATATATAATTCGACATTTGAATATCCTATTTGAACATAAGTAATCTAAAAAAGCACTTTTTTTCTTTGTTAAATAGAAACTTTTATGACATTAAAAATCAAAACAAATTTTTAGCATCCTACATAATGAAAAGCAGTGGAAACAGAAATTAGAGAGAGAGAAAAAAAATAAACGCGTCTAGACACTGCATTCGGTTTTTGAAATAACACCAACGAAATATTTTCACGTAATGAGTCATGGCATGAAACAGACAGAGAGATTTCTTTTCAAAGCTTTTTTTTTTCTTTGCTACGTCTACGCAGATATTTTATTGAGAAGATAAAGACATTTAGTCTATCTGCTGTAGCAGTTAGTTACATCATTGAATTTTCATCCCGGTTACTTATTAATTATTTCGTATTGCTAACAATAAACAATTTTGGGGAAAATCCGTGAGACCGCAGACGTGACAAGCAATGAACACCATATATTAGTACACGTGATAAAAAAAGCCGTACATCACTATGTTAAAACGTTTAACTGTAAACAATAAGCAGAACTCAGTTTACTTTGTTGAAACACAACTCTGAAAACACTAAAAACCTATTGGAAAGCCTTAAATGTTATACCATGATTAAATGCCTGAACTTACGCAAGGTTTTGAAGGTTTGTCCCAGAAATGTGGAATTTTAATCCAATATAATTGTCTATTCAATGTGAAAATTTAAAGTACCAACAACTACGTTGCAGCATCGTCGTCCGCCATTAAAGTATCTGAATTGAACTTATGCCGGAGTGCACAGCGCATGTGCGAGCGAGGCACCTTTGCGGAGGAAAAGAGTCGCTATTGGCTACTGCGTGAGCTGATGGCCCTTCATTATCTTCTTTCATCCACTGAGGTGCTAAAAGATATCGGAACAATATTTCCTAGCCTCTGGGCACCCTGTGGCTCCGTCTTTGCACCCTACGGCAGAAAATCGCACCCAGCTGGCACCTCTGGTTATAACAGTGTATTCATCGAATTTTTTTCGAACTGGTCTGCAAACCTTCTCAGGACTTAAAGGAACAAATTGTGAAAATTTCAGCAAAATCGGCCGGGTAGTTCTCGAGTTTTGCGAGTTCAAACAAGCAGACGCTTTTTGGACACTTCATTTTATACTATGTAGAGATACCGACACATGTGAAAACGAAAAAAGTAAGGTTATGCGTAGCACTTGATAAGTTTATGTAATATAGCGTGACACATGACAAAGGGGGGGGGGGGGTAATATTGCGTGTGACACTCTGTGACAAAAGAGGAGGGGATCAAATATGATGGGAAAAAGTGTGACATCGTTTATGTTCAGCTCATATCTTAACATAGTAACAATGTGCGTTTTGTATTTTCGCCTTTTTTACAATACAATTTGAAAACAGCTAGATTAAAATTGATGGGCTATTTTTTTTTTTCTTTTAGTTCTTATTTTTTTTCTCTTAATTAAGCATATTATTTGAATTCCTCCCGAATTTCTTTTTAAAAAACCTTTGTGAATAAATATTTGTTCATTAAATACAGTATTCTCCTCAACAAAATGCAATGCATGAAGCTCTGACTTTAAAGCCAGGAGAATATAAAATGTCTATGTAGTTTTAAGAGCGGACGGAAATAAAGCGGTTGATGAAAAATGCTTTCTGTTACAACGCTAGTGAATGGAGGGGTGAGGTTGGTTATGCTATACTGCAATCAAGTTAGTTCGCTTAAGTGCGGAGTATATCACTTCCATTGAGCGTTTTTTTTTCCTTATAAACCGGGGCTTTATCTATATTTTGTTAAACTTCTGGTATAGTTTTTTACCGACGAATAACTAATTTTTTTTTCTGTCACAGAAAAAGAGACTATTGAAATGTCAGTGAATGCCAGTACGGAAATAAAAACGAAATAAATTTAATATTATAATTATTATTATTATTATTATTATTATTATTATTATTATTATTATTATTATTATTATTATTATTATTACTATTATTATTATTATTATTATTATTATTATTATTATTATTATTATTATTATTATTATTATTATTATTATTATTATTTGAAGAAGCTGAGTTAATGATTTTGTAGAGTAATTCTGTGTAAATCTTAGCATTTAGTCTATTTCTTTCTTTTTTTTTCAAAACGCTATTTTAAAAACTAATTACAGAAATAATTGTTAACGATAAGAGGTAAATGTATGCTTAATCAGTTCTGTTCAAAACGGGTTTAAGCAAAGATTGCCTACATCGTTAAAACAAAATCAAGTTAAATATACTCTTAAAATCTCTCTTCCTAAAAAAGCAATGGAAATTATTACATAAAGTTTTTTTTTCCTTCTGCTTCATGATTATTGTTTAAAAAAAGGATTTTCTCACAGAGAATCCTCTAATAATTTTATTTTCTTTCATTCAAATTGGGTAACGGTAAATGAAACATACTGAGAATAGTGCGCTAGAATTATTGAATAATAATAAATATGTAAAATATAACTTTATAAGGATTAGAAAGATGCCAAGGATACCTAAGCCACAAGTGAGGTAACAAAAACATTTTTTTAGAAAAAATCGTTTTTGGTTTTTTATTTTTTATTTTTGCTTTAAAAAAAGAAAAGACAACTTTTTTTGCCCCAATTTTATCCCAGTTGAATTCTCCCCCCCCCCCTCAAATACATTTTCCCCTGAATAACGGCATTCTACGTATACTGTACCAACCTTTCAATTGAAATACATGCAAAATATGCATAATGTACGAGACACAACATAACGACGCATTCGACCCTCCCCCCTCATTTGTATGATACCTGGTGTCCTAAAAAAGACTGACTGTTTTCAAAAATTTATAACAAGAGAACGGTTAAAGATAAAAAACAAATTCTAGCAGAAAATTCATGTGATAGACGCTAAATTTTTTCCCTCAGAGTTCTAAATTTTAGTTCAAAAATGTTTCAACAGATGCCGCTGCACATAGTAAGTCTGTAAGTCAAAGAAGAAGAATTGAAATTCATCGATTTTTCCTCCGATTGCGACATGGGATTACTGCCAACGAGTGTTTGAAAATATTGTTTTGTTCTTTTGTTCATTATTTTTGAAAAATTATGATGTAATTTTCAATCTTTTCTTTGGATTTACGCACTTACTATCTGCAGCGCCATCTATTGGAAAAATTTCAACTAATATTTGGAAGTCAGGGATAAAAAAAATTACAGCCCACCACATGCATTTTCCGGAAGAATTTTTTTTTATCATTTACCGTTTTCCTGTTATAAATTTTTGAAAACAGTCAGTCTTTTTCAGGGCACCCTGGATATACGAACATATATTTTAAGTACTTATGCGTGTGTGTTGGTTCCATGCACAAATTTAAACCGTAAAACGTACATAGTACATCTTAAACAATTATTCGTGGTGTATCTCTCACACATCCCGTTCGTAATGACAAAATTTTTTGAAAATATTTTTTGTACCTATATAAAACAATTTTTAGAAGGAATATTATTATTACTATTATTATTATTTTGTTAGATCATGAGGCAATTTTAAAACAATAAATGAAATCAAGACTATAGGTATAATTTCAAACACTTATTCCGAGAAATACCTTACACATGCATACAAATGCAATGTTTTTCTTTTTGGTTTGAAAATTAAATACGCTCATATCCACTGTTGATATGTTTGATTGCATCATTGCACACAGTTCGCTTCAAGTATTTTTCCACAAACAGCAATTGGGAAATGCTGAAGACAACAAATTTACTTGGAAGACAAAAGAATGGTAAAGCTTAAAGAAAGCTTTGACAACGAGCAATGGAAGTGTAAAGTATAATAAGAAAAATAAAGTAAATGAACAAAAACGGAGAATATTTCGATTCATGAATCTTTTTGTTCTCCCACGCGTCTAAAATGATATTTCACTTTTATCTCTCTGTCAAAGTTTTGGCAACAATCATCTATCAAAGACAAACGTGCGCTTACGTTTGAGATACAAATTTTAAATGGAAATTTGAGTATTTTATTTTTTTTTTTTTTTTGTGTCTGTATCAAACCGTAACCTTTTAAAAGAAATATACCTACGAAAAATAGAAATCAACACGCACATGGAGAGATAACATGTATGAGTATCAAATTAATTGAGTAAATGTATTTCATTTAAATATGTTAGCTTTTTTTTAAGCTGTTATGGGAGAAGTTTTAAGTAACAAAACACATCTAATCCTGTCCGTTTTACTAACTAAATTAAAGTGTAGATCACATACAGGCGTCACTCGTAAAACACGGTACTTGTACAACACGGTTTCGATATTACACGGTACAAATTTGCGATTATTATTACACGGTTTCGATATTACACGGTACCAAATTTGCGATTATTATTACACGGTCTCGATATTACTCGGTACCAAAGTTGTGATTATTACTACACGGTTTCGATATTACACGGTACCAAATTTGCGATTATTATTACACGGTTTCGATATCGCACGGTATCAAATTGCTATTATTATTACACGGTTTCGATATTACAGGGTACCAATTCTGCAATTATTACTACACTGTTTCGATATTACGCGAAAGTTATGTTTAAAGGAGACGGAATTTCATTTTTGTTTAATACATTCTGTTAACGTTTGATAATAACTAATAATTGATAAAACTAATAATTTGATAAAAACAAATGAAAGGATAACTTTTTGTACCGTTAAGTGTACTTAAAAGTGCCGTAGAATATTTACGTACCGTACTTTAATGGAAAGTCCTCGCTTGTTGAACATCATCAGTCAAACTAAACTGTTTGACTAGTTTATAGCACATGTTGACAGCACCATAGAGACAATCGCTATTTTAGAAATCGCAGTGCGTTTCCATCTCATTTTTTTTTCTGGAATTCTGAAAGTGAACCGGACAATAGGTGATCGGATAATTGGAGTTTTACTGTAGTTAATGTACTCCACAGTTACATGAGTGTTTATATTTTGTGATGTTTCAGTACCTCCTGCGATAGACCCTCACTACTTTTAATAGTGTAAAAATGAAATAGATTTTATATTTTGTGATGTTTCAGTACCTCCTGTGATAGACCCTCACTACTTTTAATAGTATAAAAATTAAATAGATTTTATATTTTGTGATGTTTCAGTACCTCTTGTGATAGACCCTCACTACTTTTAATAGTGTAAAACTTAAATAGATTTAATATCTTGTGATGATTCAGTACCTCCTGTGATAGACCCTCACTACTTTTAATAGTATAAAAATTAAATAGATTTTATATTTTGTGATGATTCAGTACTTCTTGTGATAGACCCTCACTACTTTTAATAGTGTAAAAATTAAATAGATTTAATATCTTGTGATGTTTCAGTACCTCCTGTGATAGACCCTCACTACTTTTAATAGTATAAAAATTAAATAGATTTTATATTTTGTGATGTTCCAGTACCTCCTGTGATAGACCCCCACTACTTTCGCGAAAGCATCACAGTCAACGAAGAAGCTCGTACGAAGTTGATGTGTGTGGTTGTTGAAGGCGATCCGCCGATGCGCTTCAGCTGGTTGAAAAATGGCCACACGTTCCTTGCTCATGGGGATACCACAGTTCAAACGTTTGAAGACACGTCCATTGTTACTTTCAAGAAAGTAGTGTCCAGTGACAGAGGCCAGTATTCTTGCATAGTTGCAAACGTCGCAGCTTCAACGAACAGGACAATGCAACTAATAGTGAATGGTAAATTATTTTGCAATTTGTTTTGTTTCTTATGCACCATTTTTTTGGTTTGTTTGCTTGTTTTTCAGTAAATTATTTTCAGAAATTGAATTCGGAATCATTTTGTTTTGGAAACTGCTAAATGCTAGAATTATGAGCGCATGAGTTTATCTCTTTTTTTCTTAAAATGTGGTCTTGTTTGAAACCATATTACTCATATTTTATCAGACAGATTATGTGAAGAGGTTTTGTACATTTAAATATGGTATATTAGATATTGTTAGCTTATTGTTATGTTTTTTTTTTAAATATTTGATTGAAACATTATCGGTAATACATGAAATACACCGCCAGAAGATTTTTTCCACCTCCAGCTCAGTCACTCCTATGCCGGGCTGATGAGTGCTAATAAGCACGAAACTGCAGTCCTCGGCTGGAATTGACTGAGCTGGCGGTGTATTTCATGTATTTCTGCCTTAGCTCTTGCTATAGGGCGGTAACTTACTGAATTATCGGTACGTCATACGGATTTGTTTTATCAAACAAATAACTATAAAAATTAGATATTAAATTTAAGACATGTGTTAAGATATTTGAAACATATTTGATAAAAATAAATATCGCATGTACATCAATTAAATATAAATTAATTTATTATATTTGAACAAGTAAAGTTCCGGTACAATTTAGCATCAAAAGTAACTTATAACTATAAATTTTAAATAAGTCTACACAGTTTAGTATCTAAGTTTTGAATTATTATATCATCTAGAAAACAATAAAAATCAGTATAAACTTGAGGATGATAAAGTAGCACCTGAATTGGCGAAACAGACGGCAGGAAGCCATAGAATAAGAAAAAATACTCATACGTCATTACATTGTAAACTTTTTTTCATATTAAAGAATCAGACACTCATTTTCCGCCTAACAAGTATAGTGAAAGATATCATTTACACAATCAAGTAACGGGGTCGTTTCCAAAATTTTAAAAGTATTTTTTTCTGAAAGAGCAATACTTAAAAACGTAGGATCGGACCATTTTTTTAAAAAAATTGTCTAAGTTTAATATTTTTAAAAAATTACTTAAATCGTTGAGCCTTCATTATTTACGCTTCTGCCGATGACATCACAAATGATGAAACGATATTCAATGTTGCCATTCACAGAACAAAATATTTAATTCGCATCTTTACTCACGCGTATTGGCAACGATAGGTTTGATAGCAAGCGTAGAGCGCAATTTTAATTCGCTTCTTGATTATCATAACGTGGAAACGCGATAGAAAGATGCGCCAAAGAGCATCATTTGTGACGTCATCAAGACCACGCCTTGTTTGAAAAATCGGATATATTAAAACGTTAATAAAAAAATAACTGTTTGGAAAATAAAAGTTTTTCTGGGTCCATGTTTTTTTTTTTTTTTTTGCTTTTTCTACCAATTTCAGTGACAAAAAGAACTACTTTTGACTGAAGGAAACAACCCCATTTTAATGCTTATTTAGCGCAATATATCAAACTAGAGAACTTTTTTTTCAGTAAGTTAAGCCCTATAGCCAGGGCTAAGGCATAATTACAAAAATGCACCGCCAGCAAAGTCATTCCTGAGCTGGAGGTTTTCCACCTCCAGGTCAGTCACTTCCTATTCCGGGCTGATGAGTGCTAATAAGCACGAAACTGCAGTCCTCCGATGGAATGAGCTGGCGGGTTATTTACAGGATTGCCACTCCATTCTAGCGGGAAAATTCCCTGTGTTTTCCCTGTATGAATCTGCAACATTATAAACAAGCGAACCCTGATGTTTTAAAAAGAACATAAATATATTGACAGTTCATCTCAGTGGGTGGGGGAGGGGGTGGGGGGGGGGGGACAAATAAATTAATATATCAGGACTAAAGGCGAATTTATTTTAACTGAAATAATAGCCTCGCGATTGAATTTATTAAACGTTTTTTTTCAAAGAAAAAATACCCCTCTTCACCATCTATTACTGCGACTTTATAAGAGAAAAAATGTGAAAGTAAAAAGGAACAAGAAATATTGATCAAAAATTTCATGCTCTCTAAATTAAGTTAGCACAAAGTTCAACACTCGTGTCAAATAAAAAAATTTATAATTTTTGCTTTCATGATAGAACTTTTAATATTTACTTTAAAAAAATTAAAAAATAAAAAACTAAAATTAACCTTTTTTATTTTATTTATGATTAAGAAAAATATATTATTATTTGGTATTTTATATATTAGGGCAGTGATTTTTACAACTTCAACTAAAAAAAACATATAAATTCCCTGGATTTTCCAGGTTTTTAAAGAATTTTTCAAAATTCCCTGGTTTTTCACTGTTTTTTTTTTTTTTTTTTTTTTGTTGATTTTTGAATTTCCTGTACTTTCCCTGTTTCTTCAGGTTTTCCTGTGGCGTGGCAACCCTGATTTATATAGAGAACGGTTTGTCTATCAATATTACCTATAAAAATATATTTAACAGTGCAGTTATTGCATTTCTTGTCTCGTTTTAGTTCCTCCGCAATGGACGGTTGAGCCAAAAAATACTTCTGTGGTATTGGGACAAAGGGTGTGGATGGATTGCGCATCTGTTGGATTCCCTTCACCTAGTATACTTTGGAAGAAGCTCATTCAATCAGGTACTAATATTGTAATTTAGTGACAATACCATAATATAGTATCATTTTAGGGGGTCACAGTACCTTTCAAACATTTTTTTTTTAAATTTAAGTAAATTTTATATTTCTTTGAAACCATAACATGCATACTTATTTCTTAATCAATAATTTATTTTCAAAATTTAAAAATATTGCGTACTCTTTTTAAAAATTCAAAAAATTGAAGAAAATTTCAATTTTTTGAAATTTTTAAGGCTTTTTTATTTTTGCACTAATTAAAAAAATTTTCTTGCTGAACTGATCACTATAATCATCTCTAAAAATCTGTGCATTCATTTGCTTATGAGTTTATTCGAAAATTTTCTGTGGTTATTTATATAAAAAAATCAAAGTTTTTTTTAATGGTTTTTAAAGGTTTAACATGCTCTAAATATTTGAGTAATTTATAAAATGCTTATCCAATGCACAGTTTTGTCAAATATGTTATCCCAATTGCAAAAAGTATTACTTTAAAGCTGTATCTTTAATAGAAAAAAATCCTTAGGGATTCTAGTGACATGAAAACACAAAAATACCATCATCGAGAAAAAGCAATTTAAAGTTTTTCTTTTGCATAAGAACACATAGCGCGAGCATGGCCTAAAACCACTCATAACTTTTTAAATATTTGAACTAAAGCAATGAAACTTTTCCCCTGTGTTCAGAATAGTTTTTAGTTTTGAAATAAGCAATAAAAATTTTTTTGATCGTTTCATCATTTCTGAGGTACTGTAACCCCTTAATGCTACTGTTAGTGTATTAAGGAACCAGATTAAATTCACAGTCAAATCTGGCTATTTCGAACTGATTGAGGCTGGTGCCCGTTTGGAATGCAGAAAGCAAAAATATTAACCGTAGTTTCGGATTGACAAGTTTCGGATGAAGTTCTACTGTGTATTAATTTTATAACATTTAAGCACATTTTAGTGTGGAAGTTTTTTCTCAGACAGCGAAGCATTTTTATTTTACTTTTTCTTTCTTGCGTGGAGTTTAAGATTGAGCTCTTAAAAGAGGAAATTAGGACAACGCGTTAATAAATTCCTTGTTATTACTGTTTATTTCAACTTTTTATTGAAACATATTAATTGAATTCTTTACTATGTATTTCTTAATTTGTCCATAAGTTTACATAACATTAAAAGCGTTTACAGTTTATTTTTGAGCTTTCCGAAAATTTTTAAAATTAAAAGCGCTTAAACAACGAAATGAACATTTTTGTTTTTGAAATAAATTTCATGAAAATTGTCTAGTGCAAATTAAAAAAATAAATCGTTATTTCCCTTTGAACATAACTGCTAAATTTTTAAAACAGTATCAGGACTATTTACTTGGACAAAGAAAAAACCGAAATTTTGCTCATATTTTAAAATCCATGCAAGTATTACACTTTTTTATACTAAGGTGGATAACAAAAATAAATTATGTTACAAAGTTTATTTGAAATAAAATTATGCTTCAGGTTTGTATTACGTTCCCTATGTTTAGCAAGAAAAATTGATTTTGTTCCACTAAATCGAAGAAATATTTAAAATAGGGGAATCATAAATCATGGAACAGAGTAATAAATCACTTTCGATCCAGCGCGATATATATTTCTGACCTTTGAGCTTTCTCTTGGAAAAAAATTCACTTGATGCCACGTGACATTTTAATGTTTTAAATGCTCATTTCTCTTCTAGTTGGACGTAACAGGTAGAAATAAAAAACTGTAATTGAAAATATCTGTGTTTTTCTTCAGTAGTTTAGTTATTTATTCAGTTAAATTTAAGAACACATTTAGTTATTTGTTTCATTTTTCAAAACAAGTGAAATATATTTTTAGAGAATGCTTCAAAACTTACAATCTTTTGGTTGGGTAACCTTATTAACTAAAAATACACAAAAAATAAAATTATTTCTTCGATGTTTTTTTTTTTTATATATATCTTTTCAATTGGGCTACGTAATATTTTTGCAGGCCTAGTACGATCCTTGTAAAAGGCAATTTGTCTTTCGTGTGCCACGATTAAGGAACTTATGTCAAGGATACGTGTTATTTTGACGCTCATTTTTACACTAAATGGTAGACAATAGAGTTGTTTCCTTCAGTCAAAAGTAATACTTTTAGTTACTGAAATTGATAGAATAAGCAAAAAAAAAAAAAATAACATGGACCCAGAAAGTTCTTCCATTTTCCCAACAGTTATTTTTTTTTTTATTATTTTTTTAAATGTCCGATTTTGAAAACAAGGCGTGGTCTAGATGACGTCACAAATGATGCTCTTTGGCGCATCTTTGTACCGCGTTTCCACGTTATGATTATCAAGAAGCGAATTAAAATTGCGCTCTGCGCTTGCTATCAACCATATCGTTGCCAATACACGTGAGTAAAGATGCGAATTAAATATTTTGCTCTGTGAATGGCAACTCAGAACGGCATTTCCTCATTTGTGATTTCATCGGCAAGAAATGTAAACAATGAAAAATCACCGATTTAGGTAATTTTTTAAAAATATAAAACTTAAATTATTTTAAAAATGATTAGATCCTATGTTTTTAAGCATGTTCTTTCAGAAAAAAGTACTTTTAAAATATTGGAAACGACCCCATTGAGCTCTCACGATGAGAGATTGAACTAGGAATTTAGTTTGACAGAGAGTGCCAAATCCAAACATGCACCCCAGATATCTTAACCTGCTACAGTGTTATGCGACATGGGCATTGACATTTTTCTTCTTTCGAAAATTCACAAACTGGTCTTAACAGCGGGATTAGAACCTGCGACCCAATGGATACGAGGCCAATGCTACACACTACATCACCCAGCCGACTTCCTGAAATAATAGTTTTAAGTATTTGTGTCTGAGAAAAAAATCCCCTAATGTAAACAGGACAACATAAATCGCGTTAGGATAAATTGCATAATGTCGCACAATATCGGTGTTCAACTAACTATTCAACTATTTCTAAACTAACATCATTATTTTCTTTTGAAATATATAAATTTTTGCTCGTGTCTAAACGACAAATTACAAAAACTGATAACAGTAACTAGTAATACCTACTTTAAATCATGTTCTTACAACTCATTTTCTATATTCCCAAGTACAAGTTAAAGATTTTAAGACTTGACAGAAATCGAATGTCTTTTTCTACATATATCAGTAGATATCTGTCCCAGAAATAGTTTCAAGCATATTAGACGAGCAATAAGACATAAATAGGCTTTGAAGCATCATTCAGGCCTAAGCAGTAATTATAAGAAAACTGCTCTCCACACTTAATGAATACTTAAAACGCTATTAATAAAGATACACGTTCAATTTATTTGAATAAGTCGGTTAAAATGCTCATTGCCGGCATGTTCGAGGTATGTACATTTAACCAGTTATTTGTCTTAACTATGTGCATGCAATGCTCATACACGTTTTACATCAATGTTATTTGATTTTTTGCAGTAATAGTTAGCAGCAAAAAAAAAAAACAGAAGAAGGAAGAAAAAAAAAACGATTCCAATCTTCATAAATTAGAGAGTGGATATTACTAAACATTCAAAAATGGCATGACACTTTTCGATTACAAAAATACAAAATATGATGTCAGCGACCATGTACAATTTATATGTTATTTTCTTTTGGTATTGCACATTTTAATAGAAAAAACCCCAGCTATTTTAAAATGTTAAATGTGGATTTAAAATGATTGATAGTAGTTTTTGGAGAGCAAATATGCCTTAAAAACTACTGTAATAAAACGAGTGATTCTCATGTACTTATTCTTATCTTTAGTATAAGATGCTGCTCTGAGCAGGTAAACGGCAGTATCTGCAGAAATGAGTTTTCGAGACATTTGAAGAAATGTGTGGTGTATTCAATACTAACAATAGGAAAATGTTGGAATTAAACGTTTTTTTCGCTCCTTTTTTCCGCGGAAACCAAATAAGAGAGCTTTTACAATAAAGATAACTTACAATAGATGACAAAACTGCAAAAAAAAAAAAAAAAAAAAATGAAAAATGAAAAATTTGCAGTTACTGCCCTTTACCTGCACTTGGCAGTATAGATACATGGATATGATATGCCCTTTTATGGTTTGTCAGGTTAAATTAAAAAGTAATAACTAGAGATCCTAAATGCGGAGAGACTGGACAACTTCGGAACGGCGGCCATCTTATGTCCAGAGATGCTCACTGTAGACCGTAATGCATCTTCTGCCCCAAATATCACTGTACATTGTATCGAAAAAAATTAGAGGCTAGTTTTGATATTGTGAAATGGAATCTGCTGATCACAAATAACTGTTTGTTTTCTATCTTTATGAACAAACTTTTGAGACAAAAAAAAATCTTAGTAAGCGCAGTGACTATACGAAACGATTGGCACTGGATTGCCAAACTTGGCGCTCACTCCGTTTGATGAAAATGCAAGGAGGAAAAAAATCGGTCCGTTCTTTAAGAATTTCATGTCCTATACAGTAAACTCCCGACTATCCGCGAAATTGAGTGGCATAAGTTCAGCGGATAATAAAACTCGCGGATAAACCGCAAAAAAGTCTGAGGGACAACTAAGGCAAAAATTGTCCTTCTTAAAAAAATATCTGTATCGATGCATAATACTTTCTCCAAACAGTAAAAATGTATACAGAACAGTAAAAATTTTTTCGTATTTTTGCACAATAGAACTTTACATCAATACAGAACAAGAATGTACTATGAAGAAAACACAATAAATAAATAAAACAAAAGTAACTGAGTTTAAATTTACAATTTTTCGACAAAAAACAGCTATTTATGTTTGCTTTTTGCTGCGAAAAAATACATGTTCCTGATCGTCGATTGACTCGCGGATAATCCACCCCGCGGATAAACCGCTCGCGGATGATCGGGAGTTTACTGTATTCCGTGGGAATCTAGAAATTCACACAGCACAGCATTTCGAGCCGACAACACTTCGACTAAACATGGCGGAGATCGGCGCGCCGTTGTCCAATCTCTCCGTATATAGTATCTCTAGTAGTAACTACCTAACAACTCATAATACTTATGCATTTTCTCATCAGAAAGCAGTACTGGAGATTTCACGTATGTTCATTCTAATCCTCGAGCTCACCGATATAGCAACGGAACTCTTGTCATATCAGATGTTGAAGAAAACGACGGAGGCTCTTACTTATGTCAAGCAAGCAATGGAATAACTTCCGGACTCAGCAAGATCATTTGGCTGCACGTACTCAGTAAGTAAAAAAGATATTTATGTAAACAAATAAAAAAGCGCTTAAGCGGTTACTTTAAAATTCAAAAAATGTTTTTTTTTAAATATATATATATATATATATATATATATATATATATATAAAGGGTGTCCCAAAATTAACGCAAGATTTGAATTTGCCGCCATTTTTGCAATAAATTGTGGGCAATCTTGAAAAAAGGACAATTTGCCAGCTGAGGGTCTAGGGTTATTACAAATGGAGCGTTTTTGATTCTATAATGCGTTTTCATTATCGAACAATTATTTGAAAAATAATGAAAGTTTGGGCGGGTCAAGCAGTTTACTGTTATTGGCGCTCGATATCGCAATTAGGTAATGCGCAGGTGGTTGTGGGATTGCTGACATAGACGTTTGACTTCAAATAACCCCATAGAGAGAAGTCTAATGATGTAAAATCACACGATCTAGGGTCCAATTCATATCACCGAAACGAGAGAGTACACGAACAGGAAATTCCTTATGCAGTGATTGAATTGTTTCGCTGGCTGTATAATAGCATAACACTCAATTTTTACTAACCCTAAACTCCCAGCTGTCAAATTGTTCTTTTTCCGTGGCTGCCAACAATTCACAGCAAAAATTGTGGCAAATTCAAATCTTGCGTTAATTTGCGTATATGTTAGGTGGGTGTGTCTGGTAAGGTCATGCGGACGAAGGTCCCCAACTCTCCGTTTGTCTGTGCAGAATCCAAAAAAAGAGTAACACCATGATTTTTTTCATCGTTACAAAGCCTAACTAATGATAAATGCATGCAGCACATATGTGCACGAACTGTGCGCAAGGAGAGTCAAAATTAGGCCCTGAACCTTAGGTTGCTTTGGAGTTTTGCATATATCTTAGTAAAGCTATGTATCTATTTGACAGTACCTAATACAAAAGGGTGTTTTAGAATGAGGGACGAAAGGGGGTAAAAGAAAAAAAATCCATAATTTATATTTTTTGGTAGCCAAATGGTTTTAATATGACATTTTTTTACACAGAGTGCATAAGGTTAAAACTTAAGAGATGATTTGTTGGCCGTTCTCACGTCTGTGAGAAGGTTTGATCGGAGTTAAAGTCGACCAGCCTTGGACCTAGTTATCATAACGCAAATGTAACGTAGCATTATCACGTTTCAACGTATCTCAAGAGACCGCAATATATGTTCGTTGTAACTGGAATTTCGTTGTAATAGAATTCAAGCCTTGTAAAAGAGATTAAAGGGGGATTAATAACTCGCCGTTGATACCGAAATTTTGTTGCATTGGCGAGGTTTTACTGAAGAGCAGTATTGTGGATTCAAATCGATAGTTTCAAAATATTTTCTACATTTTTGTTTCGACAAACAGTTGTAAAAAAATGTAAGAAACGCCTATTTTGTCTACAAATCACTACGTTATTGCATTTACAACAGGAAAATATTCTGACAGTTGCATCAAAATTTCTGTTTACATAAATACTGTAATGTTCTGAAGGTGGTTCTATTCAAATCTTAATGGTTTTGAATTATATTTTACCAAAAGACCTTGTGGACGAAAAAAAAGCTGTAATGAGTGATTGAAGTAATTATCTTGAAAGTAATTTCTTAATATCCGTCAGTATAAATAACAATAATATAGAAAGCAGGACTGCTTGCCACAGCATTCGTGTCTAATAATCAGTTTAATAGACATGCACTTGTTTTTAAACAACCAACTTTATTTGCATTTTCTTTTCGAAGATCACCACAAACGAAACAACAATTATTTTCTAAAACTATTGACAAAACAGAAGCTAGACGCTTTTAATCCGCAAATACCATACACTCAAACCAATATTGGAATATGTTCGTTCCCCTGCCATGCAAATCGTTCGCCATGCGCAAGCTCCTGAGAAAACATTTGCCCAACCTGCAGCCTTTCAATAAATTTCCGATAACGATATGCGCGGGTTTGAGAAACAAGAACGAGCAGCCCCATTTAGAATTCAATTCTTTGAAGTGTATTCTCGTTTAGTAATTCAATACAATTCTCTTTTTTTTTTTTTTTTTTTCAGTTCCTCCGATGTTTAAAGAGCCTTATCAAACAAAAAGCGTAACGGAAGAATCGAATACAACTTTGAGGTGCATTGCTACGGGACATGCGCCCATTGTCATAACATGGCAAAAAGACAAGTCTCTAATAGACATGAGCAAACGTGGGAGGTAAAAACCTAAATTGTTACTCTTTGTTATTTAAATGAATGTCATTGTATGCTTATTTTCAAATTCAATGATAAAAGAAAAAAAGCAATTATGCTGCAAATAAGAAATACTTTCCTGTCAATGGCTGTGTCATGTTTCAAAGAGAAAACACTCAGTTAATTCTTACATATTTTTAACTTGTATGTAAATTTTTTTAAGAACAAATATTTTGTTTCTATTGTACGCCGCATAATGACTTCGATAGAGGAGAAAATTTTATTGTTATTTTCGGAAAATTGATTTAAAATTGAATATTGTTACTAATTAAGAGACTTGGTTTATTCGTGTTTTAAAATTTTCTGTTTTTTATAGCTGCAATATTTATGTTTAGACTGATGTGAATGTTATTAATAAGAGTTAAATAAAATCAAATATCATTCCAATCGATACCTTTTAATGCGTATAAACGATAAATGAGCCGTAGTGTTAAAACCAGGGTGGCAGAGTCGAAAGGAAAATGACTGCTTCTAGAATTTTCAAGCTTCAGACTCCAAATCCCGACTTCTACTCTTCTGTCCCAAAATCAATCTGACTCGTACTCCATAGCAGTGACTCTGACTCCATGACTCTTACTCCTAGGTTAAAGTGACCGACTCCGGTTAGCTTACCCTTTAAAATCAGTTTTTTCGAAGCCAGGCAAAGACTTCACATTACCCCCAACTCGTTTCAAATTTCTACACTAAAATTTAATTTATGAAAAAAAATGAGCGCGTTTTTAAAATGTGAGATAAGTTTAACAGGGATAATTTTTTGTATTCAATTCATTACTTTGAAGAAAATATAGGTACAAAAACTTACAATTCCTTAATCGATTAATGATGTCTTTGAATCAGAAGAAGGACGGAGGTGAGCAGATCGAGTCGAACCCCCCCCCCCCCCCCCGCCCTAACCTTGCGGAAATGTTTCCAAGTTGAAGTGTTAAAAACGTCGTTTTAGTCAGTTTTGGTGGTGTTAGAGATGGTCGGTGAAAAAGCTTCAGCGTCCTTCAATTTTCTAAATGGACATCAAAATTCGCATTTTCAGAACATAATTATTTGTTTTACTTTGTATACCTGTTTACATAACATTATTGAGCACAAGCAGTAACTTTTAGTTTATCTATTCATTGTTTAGATATTAATAAATATGTTGTTTTAATTCAACAAGCCGTACTTGTTTAAAGAAATTATTACCAAGTGTTTGTGACTTCTCAAAATATTTTGGGATAAATAATGTAAGTCTAATTATTCATGTCTAAGTGTTTCTTTAAGGAAAGTTATTGTGTACAAAATTATTAAAATCATAAGAAAAAAGTGAGGTAAAAGACACATCGGAACTTATTCCCGAAAATCGTTTGAAATTAAAATCACCAAAGCTTCATTTGAAGATAATTTTGATCAAATGAGGGGAAAAGAACAGGTTTGCGACTAACCTCCAGAAGTTTTTTGACATTGAAGTTCAACAAATGCCTTTTCGAACTATTTTTGGAAACTCTAGGGAATAAAGTAATAACTAAACCATTCCTCTAAGGAGAATCAGTTGCCCCTTCCTGCCCCCTCTGGCTACGATCGTGCTTAGCAGTGGTTTTTGAGATTTTCTTCGCTCAGGTTTCTTTGAAAATAGGAAAAAAAAAGATTTTTTTTAGCAAATTAAAAAATGTTTTCATTTGGCAAGCTAGCTGAGGGCCAGGAAAAATCTCCTCACGGATCGGATCTTGCCGCGGGCTGTAGTTCATTAAACCCTGAACTAAATTATTCTAAAACTCGGATGTTATTTCTCGGCACTGTATTAAGACTGTATTGTTTGTAATTTGATCATAACATACATATTGTGATTAATTTAGGTTCTCTGTGAGAGATATAGCAGACTCAAGGCAGACGATGTCTGAGTTGCACATCATGAAAACTCATCGAAATGATTCCGGCACGTACAGCTGCTCTGCAGTTAGTGATATAGGATCTGATGAAGCTACCATACAATACATAGTACAAGGTAACATATTCCGCTTTGAGTAGAAATTAGGGGTACATTGATAATATAATAGATTAATCGTTTTTATAAATTAACGAGCTCTTCCTAGGTGTGATACTCTACTTCTGTATGGTAAATCTCTCATAAATAAATAAATAAATATATATATATATATATATATTTTTTTTTTTTTTTGCCGCTATTAATTTCAAATTTTTATCAGCAGTTTTAGGCAATTCATTTGTGATATTATTCTGCAGGTAGTTATACTTCGTATAAAGGGGTAAACAGCAGGAATTTGTGTTAAATCATCTTAAGGTATTTTGAAGAACGCATTGTCTGGTTTACATGCCAGAGTAAAGCAATCTTCAAGGTTATGAAACGCCACAGTGTGAGTAAATATCAGTTCTAAAAGTACAGACTACTTCTGTACACATACAACTGTAATTCTCCTCAGAGCTAGACTAAAGTAAGTTATATTATCACTACTTTAAGGAGAGTGTGCAAACGTTTTCCGGGTGCATATAAAGGATGGGAATAGCGTTTCACGGAATACTAACGGAGACTGACGGAAGTCCCATCATCACTACTTTAAGGATAATGTGAAAAAGTTTGTCAGGTGCATATAAAGATTGGGAGTAGCACTCCACGATGTTAGTGTGTGTTATTTGTATGCGTACAGGCTATTTCTGCTCCTCAGAGCCAGACTAACGGAAGTTACATTATTACTACTTTAAGGAGAATGTGAAAACGTTTATCAGGTGCATATAAAGATTGGGAGTAGCACTCCACGATGTTAGTGTGTGTTATTTGTATGCGTACAGGCTATTTCTGCTCCTCAGAGCCAGATTAACGGAAGTGACACTATCACTACTTTAAAGCGAGTGCGAAAACGTTTGTCATGTGCATATAAAGGATGGGAATAGTGCTGCACAGTGTTATTATGTGTCATTTGTATGTGTACAGGCTATTTCTGCTCCTCAAAGCGAGAATAACGGAAGTCACATTATCACTTTTTTTACGGGAGAGCGTAAAAACGTTTGCCAGGTGTACATAAAGGTTAGAAGTAGAACGCTCAAACATTCAAAAGTAAATAGGAAGGTTTGTTTAGAATTACGTTGTTTTGGCTTACAGCCGAAAATGATTCCACACATAAAATGCACTTACCTAAAAATCATCATTTTTGAACTAAAGTTAATCCAGATCTCAAGATCCTAGATCCTAAAGACTAATAAGGAGGTAATTAGTAATGAAGAATTAAAAAAAAAAGAAAATTAAATTGAATTTTGACATCTTGAATTCAAATTAGTTTTTCGCAATCGCGTGTTTTTTTTTTGCTTGTGTGCAGGCATGTGTGTGTGGGTATGTGTGTATATAGGCGTGTGTGTTTGTGTCTGTGTGCAGGCATGTGTGTATGTGAGTATGTGTGTGTGTGCGTGTGTGTGGATATGTGTGTGTAGGCATGCGTGTGGGTATGTGTGTGTGTAGGCATGCGTGTGGGTATGCTTGCGTGTAGGATATGGACGCAATCTGGAGAAGGTTTTCGCTGTAGGAGCAGCATCATGAGGCCGGTCGACGGTAGTGCTGCAGATGGTGCTGGCGGTAAAATAAAATGATAGGACCTCAAAAACAGTCAAATGAGAACAATAAGCAATCGTGATTGCTCAAAAAAAAATCAAACACTACATAAAGTTGAAAGATTTTATCTGAACTGTAACTTATGTGCAAAGATGATCACGCAATTCTTCAATTCAAACTCACAAATATTGTGTTTATTTTTCGTTTAGGAAGACCGGACCCACCATCCAATATCTCCATTGTGAATGAAACTAGTCGCTCGGTGACGCTGCAATGGGATGTGACCAACGACGGCAATGCTCACATATCTGGAAGTGTGATTCAGTATCAATCGATATCCGGTATTTAATGCATTAATTAACTCCTTTTTAGACTTAAGCTTCAGATAATTGGTTTTAATTAAAAATATAATTATTTTCCTTAACCCTTTCAGACCTTGTGTCCGGTATACCGGACAACCACTTTAAACAGCTGCTAATCATTTAATAATTGATTTAATTAGTTGATTTTTTTTTTGTAGTTGTCTCTTTACATTCTGCTTATTATAATCTGCGAAATAATTTTTCGTTTTGGGATTGACAACACTGACATATAAGGATTGAAAGATAGAGAGTGGCTCATTTTTCCAACCATGGATTTTTATCTGAAAAGCGAGGTTTTTTCCTGATTTTTTTTGAAAATATATAATCTTTAATTAATCGTTCAAACGCTTATATTACGTTTCATAATTGTTTGTAGAACATTTTATAGTGAAGTTTGTTCGGTATTTTATCGTTTTTGTATGTGAAATATTGATTTCAAAAATATAAGTCCGGAATATTGGACGTGCCATAACTCTTTTAATTTTTCTCCTACAAACTCAAAATTTTGTCTATAAGATAGCCTTTACCATAGTACACTGTGTACCAAAGATCAACATTTTTGGTCAAATAATTCATAATTCCGACCGAAGGGGTTAAATGCGAAACACTTAATTTGTTTACTGAAACAAAAAAAGAAAGAAAGAAAATAACTCTTCTTTCAACTTAAAATACATTGCTTTGTATACAAAAATTTGTTTTACTTTAAAAGCAAGTTTCTTTTTATTTTTAAACTTAAAATATATAATGAACTTTGCTTAAAATACTTTCTGAAAAGCAATTTTTACTTTAAGCCCCGATAACTTTATGATGTATTGGTAACGTGTCTTTTTCGTTTTTTGAAAAGGTAATTACTTTTAACAAAATGTATTTATGTTTTTATATGTATCTCTGTTCGCAGTAAAACTGAAGTAATTACTTTAATTAAAACTACTAGTTATTTTAATACAGAGTACAACAACAGCGTTTTACAAGAAGCTAAGAAAATGTGTTAACTAGTTTCGCGAAAGATAATTATTATGTCTCTATAAAAGGATTTCCTCTTAGTTAATCATATTTAGTATTATTACTGCAAAGAGCATTGTAATTATGTTTTCAAAATTAGTACTACAATTAGTAAAAACTACCAGATTTTGTCTCTATTATTTAAATTATTCGTTTTTGAAATGTTAAAGGAATTTATTTCATCAGTAGATAGCTTCCAAATGATTACTGAAACAGAAAAATTAATATCTGATCAAACATTAGAATTATAAAATTGTTAGAATTGCTAGGAATTTTATTTTAATAATTTGTCCAATGAGATATATTTTTCAATAAAGCAGTAGCATAAAATAAATTTAAAAAAAAATACGAGCTGAACCGAATTTTTAACAAAAGTATTGAAATAAAGGTTATAGTAGATTAGCACTTTTTATAAACAAAATTTAAAATGTTATTTGTAAAATTTACCCAATCTAAATTAGCTTTGATTCATTTGTTAGAATAACTCTCATTTTAAGTAATTGCAGTTCGAAAACTTAAGAAAGGGTACGCACTTATGACTAATATTTATGTTTTTCTTGCATCTAAATTCCATGAAATATTTATTACAATCGGTATCAAGGCGTTTTTAATCGGGGAAGCCGGTTAGTAATTTAAAAAATGATCAAGCCAAAAATGATCAAGCCATTAGAGGACCCGACAGACGTTGTTCTGTTCAAACTTTGTAAATTGAAAATTTTCAATAAACAATCAAGTGTTTGAACTTGTTTGCTGAAAAGAATAAGTAAAAAGGAAAATGTTTTAAGCTGCTTGGTGTCAGAATGCGTATAATATTTATTAGAACTTCATTTATCTAATGCCCATTGAGCAGTTGCTTTGTTAACTATTTTTTATCGCGTATTTGAAAGATCGTCATGATTTCAAGATCGTCATCAAGAACAAGGTTTGTTCCTTCAGCCGCACTCAAAGTATTAAAATCTTACACGAATATTTAGTGTGGAAAAGTAACTACCCAGTACATCAAGAACATAAGGGAAATTCTGCTGCAACGTTCCCTACATGAAAAAGAATTTTACTATCGAAAAGCTATTGTTTAAAAAGATGATAAAGGTAAAAAAAGTTCCTCGAATAAGCGAAAATCACTCATTCCCCTCCCTCCTGTAAAATTAACATTTTCTTCAACTATAATGACGAAACACTCTATAAAAAGCAATAACAATTCTTTGCAATTTAAATTATTTCTCCCAATAAACAACAAAAATATATTAAAATACATTAACAGTAGCTTTAAAATGTAAATAATTTCGTATTTCTATCGTTTATTGCCAAAGCCGTCAAGCGACCACGCTACTGTAATCCAGCCGATTAGTGAGCGAAGCAAACTCCTATCAATTAGCGGTCCGATCTTTTGAACAAAAACTTTTACATCCTGCTCTCTCGCTGCGCATTTGTTTCACTTAACTATCTCTCCTCGCGTACTGATCTTCACATATTGCCTGATTTATTCCTTCCACCAAAGACAAAAATTACCCACTCTACTGATCTTTTGTGCACAAAACTACCCTGTTGTGATTTACCTGGACGGAAATAAAATTTGCGTCTTCTTTAAATTTTATCACCTTTTCCTTTAATAACGTACTGATTAGTTTGATAATCCTTAAAGTTTTCTTAGCAGTGGCGCAAAAACTCATATAGATTTGAGCCGAGAAGCAAATGTTGCTAGGTACAGTACTTTCTGATCATATGAATATGAAAACTTGAGGCAATGATCCCGCCACATGGTTCGGACAAATCGACAGGAATACGCGTTTCGCGTGAACCTAGTAAAAGAAACCCGATTTCTTCCCGTCTTAAAGATTTTAAAATATATCACGGGATGTAAGATCTTTGCTTTCAAGAAATAAAAGCTTCACTCTCTCTCTCTCTCTCTACGTTTTATCTGTTCTCCATTGACATATCACAGAAGGAAATTTTCAATAAAAAAGCAGAGCTGAATTTTTTATTATCCTTTGACAATGACTTAAATAATTACTTCTGTTCACGCTCAGCAATAGGCTAAAATAAATATTAATCGTGTTGGAGTAATAACCATTCAATGTTTAAACAAATTAATTAATTAACAAAAACGTTTCCGATTCGATCCATTGCGACTCTAACCATTCTCGGATCAACTTAATTACACACAAAAAATTTGATCAAAATCGGTCCAGCAATTTAAAAGCCTTATGACTACATACACACGCACAGAAGATATATATATATATATATATATATATATATATATATATATATATATATATATATATATATATGTGTGTATTAAGATTAGTATATTTTAAATAAGAATTTTCTGTACCCGAGCTAATAATTCATAATAAAATAATTTACTGACGGTTATTCTATATAAAATAAAGCATAGAAAAGAACAAACGAGTGTTTCAAAAATTCTAAAAATTTTTACAGATTCATGCAATAAAACGGAAGATATATTACTAATTTAAATTACATGTACTAACCACGGAAGCGTTTGATACATTTTGATACCACGTTTGACCACGTTTTGATACATTTTGCTCTTTAAAGCAAGCAAAATGTATCAAAACCATACTGTGTACCTTAAAGTAAGTATCAAAAAATGTATCATGAAAAATAAAAATTTTCGACTAAAACCTGAAAATTAAAATAGTAAGAAAATTATCGTAATTTGGAGCATCACTCGAACATTTTACCTGGAAAATCTTAAAAAAATTATCTTCAGACACTTTCAATGCTAAGTATCAAAACTTGTTACTAACAATCAGATTTATTTAAAATTTTAAATGATTTGCAACAAATTGGTGAACCTGTCATAAGCATTAAAAAAAAACAGAAAACAATGAAATGCTGAGAAAGTATACAGGTGCATTATTGTAAACATTTCATCAATGCTATTACATTTTCTAATAGTTTTTATACAAGTTTCGTATGTTTGCAAAAATTTGCCTCACACACCCTTTCCTTTAGAAAGATGGCAGTGTGTTATAATCAAATGGCCCGTACTTATCTTTTATTTTACATTCTAAGAACATTAACAAACAGGAAAATGAAGTGATGATTTTTTTTTCTCGTTTAATTAACAAGGAAAAAACACTTTTTTTTCCATCTAGATAGTAGCTGGAATGGGCAAACGTCACAGCTTATAGTTTCTGGATCGGAAAAAATGGCGACGCTGCGAGCATTATCTCCAGTAACTCTTTACTTCATACGCATCGTGGCCGAGAATGCATTGGGGCACAGTTCTCCAAGTGAAGTGATTAATGTTACCACGGCTGAAGAAGGTAAACTTAAATTAATGTTTTTATATATATATATATATATATATAATAAGACAAATTTATTCTGGCGTCGTAGTTATTGTGGTTTATAGGGTACCCACTTAAGTCCGTTGCCACACCGATAATCTCGAAATGGCAAGAGCTCTCGTAATAAAAGTTGGGTCTAGGTATAGTAAAGGTGTCATGAGAAAAAGAAGAAACCGCTAACAACGCTACCTGGTGTCAAACTTTGGATTTAACGTTGATACCTCAAAAACAGAAAGATATACAGTGGCTCCCAAAAGTGTTCCGACACCTACGACTTTCAATGAAATAGGATCTTATCCATTGGTTAGAAGTAATGCTTTGGAATAGGTACATAATTAAGAAATCTATGATCAATTTTCAACAAATCTACAAGATTTTTTTTTTCATAAAAATATTAAAACGTAATTTTTAAAAGACCAAAAACCAAAAAGTGCCGGAAATTTTATCGCAAAAAAATCTTCGTACACTTTGAAAAATGTCTATTTATTATTGAATAATCTAACTTTTTATTAAGTTATTATTTAGTAGGATATCATGCAGTATCAACAACACCTTTTAAACATCTGGGAATAGATTTCATTTGTTTTTTCTTTCGTTTTTTTGCGTAATTTCTGAGTAAGTGTTCAACCACACTTCGAGAGTCTTACTGTTTCTAGCTCTATTTTCGTTTCAAAGCCGTACTTTCGTGATCTCGCCTCCAGATATCTCTAAATATGTTACATTAAGTTCAAATCTGGAGATTGAAGGGGTATTTTCTAAACTTTATGACAATTTTTGAAGCACTAGACGCAAACATTGAAAACCGTAATCTTCTTATCGTTATCTTGATAAAAAACAAAGTTGATTCCGATAGCCAAATTTTTGGCGAAGAGTTTAAAATTGGTTTTTAAAATATTTTAAAAAACAGCATGATTCATTATTTTATCAAAAAAATCGAAATTACCAAGTCCTGATGCTGAAATGCACCCTCACACAAGAATACCTTCACCGTCCTGATTAACTGGTCATATTAAGTTCTTAAGATTAAGTTCTCAATTTTTTCTTCTATTTACAATTATACAACAATTTAACCAAAAATCTTAACTTCATTTCTATCTGTAAGTAAGACGTAAGTTAAACGTTCTGAGCTTATTTATCGTTGGTTTTGCGACGAAAAGGAGAGCTTTCTGTTTTTCTCACGGACAAGAAAATTTCTGCGGGAAGAGGTCCCATTTAATCCAACTAATCAGAGAACTTGACGAACAATTTTAGAAGGAAATTAAACATAAGAATTTTAATTTGACTTTGCAGAAACTTTTGCAGCTCTCAAATGTGTATTTTTCATAAATTTCTTAACTGTAAATCTCCGTCCACGCTTTGTCAACTTTGCCGGTTGACCTTTTCTTACCTTGTTGTCCGATTCTTTTCTCTACAGCATCATATCAGGCACTTTATTATAGAATGGAATAACACTAACTAATTTTGAGACATTTCCAACCAATTTACCGCTACTGTGAGAAAAAATTCAAATTTTGAATGGTGTTTGCGGTTTTTTACGAATACCAGCCATTTTAAAGTAATAAGCACAGTATTAAGGAATAAATAAACAAAACATTAAAGCGAAATGACTTTTAAAGGTCAACACAGTGCAAAAATAATTAAAAAAAAACAACAACATATAATACTTTTAATCATGAATTTATTCGAAAATATTTGAGTGACTTTTGTGACGTATTATTTCTATGTTTCTTCGTTTCTTGACCCATTCTAAAAAGAAGACCCGTTTATATTTTGAAAAACAATTCAGGGTTTGTATTTAGAATGATATAGGAATGATGTGAAAAAAATATTGGTCTTCATATTCGAATTCAGTTTCGCGTTATTTTGGTTTTTACCAAAAAATTTCAAAGTGTACGAATATTTTGGGAGCCACCGTATAGGAAAAAAGTGAATTACAAAGTCGTTCAGCAAGGTCGATTTAGTAAGAATAAATATCTTACGCCTAGCAATGTTAAAAATACTTGACGTAAAACGCATCTTTGTTTTAGTACTGTGAGTGAAGCTGTATTTGCAGAGAATGAGCCTCATCCATCTGGAATAATCAGAATGGTGCATTTCAGCAGAAATTCACATCTGAACACCAGACTGCACTTCCAGCTGCACATTGTACAACTTGACAGGTGATACGGTACCAAAAGCATCCGTAATACAGTTTCAAAGTTCCTGCAATGTTGGTGGAGAGGTTGCATATAATCACTGTGTGATGTATTCTTACAAACGAGTTGATGTGTGCATCACATGACTTCCTTTCACTCCAATTTAATGTCATTTTCTGATTATTGGCAGTTTTAATATGATTCAATAGATTACTCTCTAAATATCACCAACAGTGGCCAAATTGAAACTAGATTTTTTAAAAAAAATCGCCAAATTTGTCGCCGAGTTGGTGACAAAACTTGGCGACCAAAAGACTGGCGATATATCACCAAGTGTCCGCCAAATTATAACACCACTTGAGTATACATCGAAATTAACAATGATTCCCCCCAAAAAGGGGCAAAAGACCCCCTTTGGAGCATACGAATGCAACCAAAAAGGAAGGTGCACAACTAGACCCCAGTAGGAGTCTACGTACTTAATTTCAACTTTTTGGACATTCCGTTCTTGAGTCATGCGACATACATACACACATACGCACATACATACATACATACAGACGTCACGAGAAAACTCGTTGTAATTAACTCGGGGATCGTCAAAATGGATATTTCGGGTGTCTGTACGTTCCTAGGCACATAGTCACTTGTGGTCGGGTTGAAGAAAAACTCAACACACATTTGGGTATGAGCAAAATGGAAATTAAGGCCGATTTTTGGGTGAAAATTTTTCCACCTCCATTTTTTTAAAGTTTCAGGTCAACTGAAAGTGGTAGCTATTCTACGCAACCCTCAAATACGACGACTTGCACTTGGAATACATTTTATGCATACTATTTTTAACATTATTGTGCTGAGTTACTTCTTAATTTGGTGATGCTAAACAACTTTGTAATTAATTATTTCCCCTATTAGTTCCGCTTAAGATACAAACAGTAACTCCAAATTTTACCACCTGGTGGCACTGTAAGCATCGTCACTGTGTAGATCATGACAACTTTATTTAACCACTTGTTAATCAAATTATTTTTTTCAAACGCAGAAATAGAAAAAATGCCCATTTATAAAGGAAAATAACGGTTTCACAATACAAAATCAGATTTTCATAGACTTTTTCTAAAAATGGGTTTAAATACAATAAAAAGCAATAAATGAAAAAATGGAAAGTATGTTGTATGTCTAAAAAAAAAAGATATTTTTACTCAGTAAGATAATGGATTTTTTTTTTTGAAAATTAATTAATTATTTCGTTACAAAAAAAAAAAAAAAAAAAAAAAACAAATAAACTATATCTAAGAAGTGACAATAGAAAAATAGATACTTTTAAATAACATAAAGCTTCCGTACACCAGGTTTCCGTAGACTATTCTTTAAAATATTGTTTAAAATAAACATCAAACAGTTAATGGAAAATTGATCATACGTAGTACACGAAATAAAATTATACTCCCATAAAATTGAATACCTTATTATTTGAATACATAAAGTTACTTTCAATGCACCAAAAAGAAAAAAAAAAGGAAAAAGGAAAGCAAATAGCCCAGTGGTTGGGTAGTTGAATACGGAAGTAATTGGTGGAAAGCTGGAAATTGTTTTAATTTATGCCGTATGGGTCTGTAATGACCATACTAAGTTTTCCCCTTTCTACTAAGTGAGCTTTCGCCACAGCGTCCAAATTAGTGCCAAAAAAACACCTGTTTTTTCATTACTGTTACAATATCTCAAAAATGGCTCTTAAAACGACCAAAAATACATACAGGTTTCTTGTAGAGCACAAAAATACTGAACAAAATGAGTACCTACAACCTGCATTTTTGTTAAATATTAAGCTCACAACTCTATTTCAAAAATTGGCTTAAATTACTAATTAAGCGCTTAAAGCCAGAACGCACCTCGTTCCTACGCTCCCAAACGTAAAAAAATGGCAGGAAAACTTTATTATGTTCATTATTGTAATAGAAATATATCGTAGGTGGAATAAAAAGTATGAATGAGAAGGAAGGAAGTTGAAAGTAAGGAGGGAGGGGGGGAAACGCGTATCCAGGTTAATTATGCTAACCCCTTCCCACTCCCACCGGCTCTCCCTTTCTCCACTGAAATACCTTCGTTCCCTCCCTTCCGTCCACTCACCCCTTTCTTAGAGGCCGAATAAACCTTTTTATGCTGAAATTTCTCCCATTCGCTAAAAATTCCGGAGGGTGGTTTCTTACAATCGAAATTTTAATGCATTTCCAATGGGAAACTATGATGCAATATATTTAACAACACAGCTTTTATATCTAAGTAATTCTTAAAAGTAATTCTTCTAAGAAATTAAAAATAGTATAAAAGAAAATAAGTTCAGAAATGCAAAATTCGCTTCTCAGAGTATGTATGATGAAATTATACTCGAAACAGTATTCATATATCACTCATAAAAAGTAATCTTCTTTTCATCTAACTATTGACGATAAATAAACAGTCAGACTTATTTCAATGAACACTCAATTTTTGCATTCTAGTAGTGCAAAATGAAATATTGATCAAATTAACACACAGATAAGAGTAATTAAAAAGGTACTAGACACGTAATTGTAGAAAATATATTTAATTACGAAAACGTGAGGTACAAAGGGCAACATTCCAGATTTCAAAACAGCTCTTATTTTTCTTATGTTAAATAAAGAAAGACATTAGATATTAAAAGTAAAATGCAATATATACATATGGGTCACCTAAAATGATACGTTGAGCATCGCTAAAACATTTGACAACATGTGAAAGTTTCACATTGTGTGGAATTGTGATAAAAACTACAATAATTTTCTAGCTTAATGAAATTTAACATAAACAATTTTGTTACACATAACAACTCAGTGGCATATCCACGGAGGAGGGGAGGGGGGGAGGGGGTCATGGGTTAAATTCCTCCCCAGAACTTCGACACATTCATTTTTTTTAAATAAATTTTAAGTAACGGTATTTAATTTTGTTCGAATGGGATAGATTTCAACAGAACAGCTTCTGACACACACCATTACTGCCATAAGAGAGCAAGAATGGTCTGTACAAAACGCAAAGGACATTATGGTCACTAAGCACTTCCAACGCTGCAAAAATCATTTTTTAGGGAAACCAGGTGTTATATCTGTTTTGTGATTCTTGATGAACTGCAGATGAACACTCTATGAGTTATTAAAAAGCAATTCCTACCTGTGTATAAGCCTGTGTTCTATATGAGATGTTTCGTCCTTGCCTCAAGCTAAAAAATAAATGTATAACCGGAAGTCGCTAATTCCCCTCAATGTTACCATTTCTAAGAAAAAATCTTAATTCACTCTACAAGCCTGGCACACCAAATTTTCTGTTATCTCGACACTTGCAGTCAAGTTCGTCGATAATTTAGGATCTGTTACCAATTATTCAGGATAAGATTTTCGATTGCATATTGCAGCTGGAAAGTTACTAGAGTTTTATTTCATAATTGCACATTGCAAACATCGTTTTAAGAATAAACTAGATCGTATCTTCAGTTTTTGATTTCAGATGCATGAAATTTGATTAAATTTATTTCAGTTATTGTATCACACAGCAAACTTATGGGGATTTTTCAAAATGATATAGCATGTAAGCAGGCAACAATGAACTTTCATTTTCAATATTAAGAATTTTGAATTCCTTCTTGCTAAATTATTTCGTAAGAACAGTTAAATATTCTGAGTTAAATATTCTGGCTATTATGTGCATTAAAAAAAAAAAGAACATTACTGTATCTGAATGATAGGTTTTAAATGATTTCGAGGAAAATCCACGAAGAATTTATAAAAGATTATAACAAACTTAACGGTTAATATGTCGTCCCCCGCTTTTTTAGTTTTTTTTAAATGGTTATTGTGTCAAAACGAATCGTTAATTATTGAGAGGGTGATATAATTAAACAACTTCTTAGCCATGAAAAGCTGTTTTTTTAAATATATTGTATAATAGTTTCCCATTGTAAATGCATTAAAACTTCGATTTTAAGAAACCACCCTCCGGAATTTTTAGCAAATGGGAGAAATATCAGCATAAAAAGGTTTATTCGGCCTCTAAGAAAGGGGGTGAGTGGACGGAAGGGAGGGAACGAAGGTATTTCAGTGGAGAAAGGGAGAGCCGGTGGGAGTGGGAAGGGGGTTAGCATAATTAACCTGGATACGCGTTCCCCCCCTCCCTCCTTACTTTCAACTTCCTTCCTTCTCATTCGTACCTTTATTCCACCTACGATATATTTCTATTACAATAATGAACATAATAAAGTTTTCCTGCCATTTTTTTACGTTAGGGAGCGTAGGAACGAGGTGCGTTCTGGCTTTAAGCGCTTAATTAGTAATTTAAGCCAATTTTTGAAATACAGTTGTGAGCTTAATATTTAACAAAAATGCAGGTTGTAGGTACTCATTTTGTTCAGTATTTTGTGCTCTACAAGAAACCTGTATGTATTTTTGGTCGTTTTAAGAGCCATTTTTGAGATATTTTAACACTAATGAAAAAACAGGTGTTTTTTGGCACTAATTTGGACGCTGTGGCGAAAGCTCACTTAGTAGAAGGGGGAAAACTTAATATGGTCATTACAGACCCATACGGCATAAATTAAAACAATTTCCAGCTTTCCACCAATTACTTCCGTATTCGACCTTTTTTCACTCCCCAACCACTGGCCTAAAAACTACATCTACCAAAATTTGGCAACTTTGCTCTGCTTTCGGGTGCACTCGGCGCCAAAGAAAAAGATTAAAAAGGGAAGGAAAACAAGCTTTAAGTGTTCGCTTATATTAACTTCACTAAAGATGAGGACCTATTTATGATCGCTTCAATAAATAATCTCGACAAGAAAATGAGAACCCGGCTTTGTTCGGAAGAAATAAATATTCTCTGTTGCGTATGAAAATATTGATCGGTTAACAGGTTATCCCGAACGAAGCTCAGCTGTGTTCTTTTAAAAACATCGCGAACGCAACGGTTTATGAGAAATATTTATGGCTTCAGAAAAAAAAATAATTTGAGTGCATAAATTTTGTTGGTTTTGGGCACATACATTGTTTGTGAAAACCATTAAAAATATAGTTCATTAAATATAATAGTCCTTTGCTGAGTAATAAGTTTTAATATTTTCAACTGGAAAAGTTTGGTTGTTTTAAAGATTTTAATTTCTTTATATCAGGATAAAAGTTGTGTTACACTTAAACATTAGAATATTAGAATTCAAGTATCCTAATTAGAAAAAGTTCTCTTATATATATATATATATATATATATATATAGTATATATTATATATATATATATATATATATATATATATATATATATATATATATATATATATATTATATATATATATATATATATATATATATATATATATAATATATATATATATATATATATATATATATATACTATATATATACAGGTAGTTATCAAAATAATGGAAACACCTGAGAATAAAATTATACATCTGTTTTTTTTTTTTTTTTTTCATAAATAGCAATATACATATTCTGGTATTATTTGGTAATTTAACGGAAGTTCTGGAAGTCTTGGATTTTTTTTTTTCAAGCACGTGAAATGTCAGACCTCTCAAATTTTTAAAGAGGTCAAATTGTTGGAGCTCGTCTAGCTGAAGCAAGTGTAACTGAAACATTTCAACATTTCGGCGCATCTAAAAGTACGGTATCTAAATAGTCAAGACAGCATACAGACAGCGCGGTAAGACAAGCTCGGTAAAGCAAAATAGTGAGCGGAAAGAGAAGCTCAGTGAAATAAAGCAACGGGTATTGAAGTGGATTGTCTCAAAAGCGAACAACAGCAGCAAAAGTGACCAGAAAACTCAATCACCATATAGAGTCACCAGTGTGAGCGATTAAATTTAGAAGGGCACCTTTATAAACAGAACATTTACGGCAGAAGCGATTCCCAAAATGTTTTTTATTATATATATATATATATATATATATATATATATATATATATATATATATATATATATATATATATATATATATATATATATATATATATATATATATAGGTGAGGGTGGCCTTCGAAGCGTGTAGGTTTTCGAAGAACGCTCAAAAATTGTAGTTTTTCTATTTGTATCGCAACAATTTCGGTTTTATTTCCTTGCAGGGTTCTTGAACTTTAAAATAAAAAGTAATTCCTGTATTATTTAAAACCCAATATTTATTTATTATCAAACTTTAAACATTTGAAAAACTCGCTTTGTCCTACCAGGGAGCCAAAGCGGGTAAGCTTAACTAATTGTGATTTGATACATTTGCCAATTAAGTATTGCCAATAAAAAAAGTATAAAAAATTTATGCTTATCCAATTTAAAGTCAGTACATTTGGTTATAAAACATAAAGAAATAACTGATTAAATTAATACACTAATTAGTTGCCATCCTAAAAAATAACTTTTTAAAATTATACTTATCCTTCCGAAATAGAAAATCTAAGTCAGCACACAAGTCAAGAAAATATAAATAAACATATGATTAAATCCTATACCCGCTTTGCCAAAAGACACGTTTTTTATTTCAATAATTATAACCTTATATTTAAAAAAGAAACAAACAAAATGACTATCGTAGTTTGTAGGTGGATGGTGTCAGAATAACGTAATATTATTAAATAAAAAGTCGGGGGTGGTCATGTAAACACGACATACGTATGCATTACCGCTTACACATCATTGGGGGCCATGAGGGGGGAGGAATACCTGCTTTGGGCCACTTTCTCCTATTTTATTTCTCTAAATAAATAGTGTTTGAAGATTTTTGTACATAATATTAAGTAACCAAATTCACTAATCAATATCGCGTTTAACAGAGTATGCTTATTATCATATGTGTATACTCTAAAAACAACAATTTCAAAAATGACGAAATGGTACTCAAATTTGAACATATCGCGAATCAAAATGGCTCCGACTACGTGGTACTCAAATTTGAAACCATCAAATACTCAAATCAACATGTGTGCTCATTTTCGAGATATTTGTCCTCATTTTTGAATATGTAATAATTTTAAAACTGAGCATTATATACTCATTTTTGAGTATAAAATAATTCAGCACACTATTTGAAAACATGAGTACTCGTATTTGATACAAAAGGTTTCAAGAAAATTTGAAAGCGTGAATGTACTCATTTTTGAAAACTTAATTTTTTTCAGTGTATATTCGTAACCAGTTACATGAAATGTGGAATACTTTTAAATTAACACGCTTGTGTGTCACTTATTAGACAAATGTGTTTATTTCTACTCTAAGACAAACGCTTAATGTCTAAAACCAATAACCTGGGCAGTCCGACTTGTGTATTTTTCAAAAAAGTCACGTGACATCTTTAAACTAAGTAGTAAATCTTAAACACAAATAATATTTAAAAAAAAACACTTTCTTATTCCTAGCAGTTTTTTCAGAAGGATAAAATTTGAACTTTTTTGAGGCAACTAGTAACTTTACACAAAAATAATGTTCCATGAAATACGTAAATAATGTAGTATAAAAAAATAGCTCTTTGTAGGTTTTTTGCGTTAGGGCGAAATTATTACCTTTTGCTATCCCTTTTTTAACATATTTATTTTTTCTCATTCATTGGTATTCACAGCACCATCTGGGTCCCCAAGAGACGTTCAAGTGCATTCAACCGGAGCTCAATCAATGAAAGTATCTTGGAAGGTAATAAATAATACATTAAGGTTAAATCGATATTACTACTATTATTGTAAATACAGTGATTACGAGTAGTTTTGTAAATGTGTTAAGTGTGTCATGTATATTTTTAGAATAATTACTTTTTCCCCCTAGACTCATGCATTTAGCTCGTAAGTTTCCGGACATACTTGGTTTTTCGTAGCTCTTTTTCTTTTCTGCGAACTTACTCTGAAAGAAAATTCTGAAGAGAAAATAATTTTCGAGCAACCTTTCGGGATTTAATAAATTTCTACCAGTTATGCTGTAAGAAAAAAAATATACATTTGCGAAACTTTTTCTAAATCAATACAAGTAGCAAAAATGCGGAATGGGGGGGATTCTTTCAGTCAAAAGTACTACTGTTAGTCACTGAAATGAATAGAATAAGCAAAAAAATAACATGGACCCAGATAGAACTTTCATTTTCCCAACAGTTTTTTTTTTACTTAATTTTTTTAAATGTCCGATTTTTCAAACAAGGCGCGGTCTTTATGACGTCACAAGTGATGCAATTTGCAAATCTTTGTACTAAGTTTCCACGTGATAGTGAATTAAAATTGCGCTCTACACTTGCTATCAACCATATCGTTGCCAATACACATGAGTAAAGATGCGAATTAAATATTTTGCACTGTGAATGGCAAAACTGAATGGCATTTCATCATTTGTGATGTCATCGGCAGAAGTTGTAAACAATAAAAGCGCTCCGATTTAAGTTTTTTTTTTTTTTTTTTTAATATCAAACTTAAAGAAATTATTTTAAAAATGGCCAGATCCTATGTTTTTAAGCATGATCTTTCAGAAAAAAATACTTTTAAAATCTTGGGACCGACCCCATTCTCACTTTTAATAATGTGGTATCCAATGTAAAGACATACAGAACTTATTTAATGGGTGTTTCGCTTGCGATTCAGTAACGGCTTTTTTAGTTTGACTGAGCCCCAAATGAAGGTGAAATTAAATCTCTAAATATTAAATCCTTTCAAAAATTGAGCAAATGAGCTGTTTGGTTTTTCTTGCATTTTTGCCCATGATGCAGCCATAATTGCTTGAGGAACAGACCTGGTTAGTCAGAAAGGTTCCCAGCTATTAATATACACATATTGAGTTTTATTAGCGAAAGGGGGGAAAATTACTGGTTAATTTATTTCAGGAACATGACGTGTTTTTATTGGAAATATTTTCGAACTCTCCAGAAATATTCCAGGTAAGTATCAGAATGGTACTCACATTGAATGCCCATTTTTTCCTGTATTTTTCCTGTTTTTTTAGAGTGAATACAGGTACGACTACACGAGTAGGGGTTTTTTTTCGGAGTAAAGGATATTTTTAAAATGAATAACTTTTTTTTTGAACTTATGCATTGAACACTGTGAGAGTGTTCACTAAATTGATTTTTGCGCTGTTTTTTTTCTTAGATTTTAGTGCTAACTATAGATTTTTGTATAAAATTAATACCAATTTTTCATTTTTAGAAAATGCGCATTTCTTTACATTCAGTGAAATAACTATTTCACAACAATAGTTGAATATGCTTTATGATTTTTAAGTGGAAAACAAATAACAATATTGAAACAGTTTCTTGACTCGAAGGTTTGTTCTAGCCACCTCCCGAAGAAATGTCAAACGGATACATACGAGGATACTATATTGGATATAGAACATCATCCTCGACCGACCCTTACACCTACAAACAGGTAGAAAGATCAGAGAGCGAGCAACAGTCCACTTACATAACTGGGCTCCAACCATTTACGAAATACGACATTGTAGTGAAGGCTTTCAACTCTGCAGGTGCTGGGCCAAAATCCCCGAAAATTTCAGGAAAAACGCTGGAAACGGGTAAGCGATGAATTGATTTTGTAGTTTATTTTTAACTGACGAAAAACTATATTTACCATAGACTAATAATAAGAGTAGACCGAGCTTTCCCAGACTTGCTGATGAAAAAAATGGTTCATGGATACATCATGTGACTGGTGGGAGGCTTGGCGAAAACTTTGGCAGAATGGTTGCTAGATGGCAGGATTATCTATAGTTTGGCACTCGACATGTATTTTAAGACGTAATGTGTTTTTATTATAATTTTTTTCCAGGTGCAGAGATTGAACTGTTTTCCTTTTAGCTATGCATTATTTTGACATTAGTAATAAGTTTTTGATTACAGTTTTCAGTAACTTTTATTTCATTCGGAACTGCTACGTTAGCGTTGGTGTAAACGTAATGGCGTAAACGTTTTGCGTTGATTCAAAAACGTACTAATCGGTATCTTAAATTGAAATTGTAGGTAAAAATCTTACCGTTTGCCGATTCTTTTTGGGCGCTTGCATCTTCAATTGCTTAGAGAGTTATTGAATTGACTAAAGAAAATGCACTATCAAACAAAAAACTCACTATATTAACAAAATATTTACAACTTAAAATAACAAATTTACAAATAGAACTCAATAAAATATCATTCTTCCGTGTTCCATCAATTCTATTTATTTTATTTCTCGCTAGCGTAGATCGTCTGCTACGATCAACGCCCGCTGTTGCTCGAATATCCACTTGTCACATGGTTTGGTTTATGAGCAGCAAAAGGGTTGCCATAGCTCGGTCTACTCTTATTATTAGTCTATGATATTTACTGCCAAATCTTAAAAGTGGGGAGAAAAATGATAATTTCCAGGAACTAATCTGAATTAGCATCCGAAAAGCATCTGTTTCTATCTTTTAAACCACATGAAAGGCATCCTTGAGGCAATCGTAAATGAAAAGATGTTCATATAATATAAATCTTTCAAATTGCTGATTATTTTTAAGCTAAATAAGTCGCGCAAACGATGACAAAAATCAATCTCCCTTGGACTGATTGAAAAACAAACGTAAAAAACTTACAACTTAAAAAAAAAATTAAAAAAAAATACGGATTTAGAGTACAAAGGTAAAAATAATTTTAACTATAGGGTTGGTTGGGGTAAGTGGGTCACCCCTGAAACTGAGATATGGATAAAGTTTTCTAACTTTTTTGCACTGATCATGTTAAATGACATCACAGTGATTGGTTTTGTATATATTTGGGTTTCTTAGATTTTTTTTCTAGGTCATAGCACTTGGTCAAAACTCAAAATCTAAAAAATTTGTTTTGCGAGTTCAAGCAACATTTTTCAAAAAAGTGTTTCTTGGTTATTATTATTTTTTTATAATAATTAGTTTTTCACGTATGGTTTAACTTAAAGTTCATACAACAACAAGAATTTGTGTGTAAAATATTATTAATAAGTGTTTAAGATGAGGGGTTCTACTTACCCCGTAAATTTTTGCTAAACGGGGTCTCCTCACTATAGGGTAAGTGGGTCCCCTTATAATATTGGGGATTCCAAAGTAAAAAGTAGCTCCCATTAAATATTTGTGTTGATGAAATACAAGACAATTATGATGACCTAGTAGGAATTGATGGTGCACCTACAAAAACCTACTACTAACTCACTGGTTATGTATTTGTTAAATTTTCAGCAAAATAAACTATAAAGCATTATGTAGGTCTAATGTTGGAAGTTGATGATACAAATTAAAAAATATATATATGTTGTTGCGAGAACAAATAAAAATGGTTAGTTTTTTTGGCCTGGTGCAGAGAATGTTGGAATTATTATTGAGGATGAAGTCCAGTATGATGATAGTTCTTCCTTGGCTCTCTTAAAACAGGCGCAGCCATTTAATGCTTACAATTTCTTTTTCAGAATAGTTTTGGTTAATTTACCGAAATCGACCTCAATCAACTGTGTTACGTTTATTGAACACACTTTTATATGTTGAAAATAAAATATGTACCTATAGGCTTTCAATAAATTTCACAAATGTAATTGTTCTGCTTTTTTGTTTAAAAACTTTCTGCCATAGAGATTTACAAGACAGTAAATATCTCGTAAATAGATGCGTTTGCAAAAAAATATTTCATACTAAAAATTAACATACTTTATCAAGTAAACCCTCCTTATCCCTTTCTTAGATATGCTTGGTTTAAATTTAAATAAAAGTGGGGGTGACCCACTTACCCCTTATTATAAGGCAAATTTGACACCCATCTGATTTTTTTTAAAATACAATTTTATTTATTTGTTTCAAAACTTTTGTATAAAGTTTCAAAAACGAGCTGTTCTCAAAAGGGGTCTCACTTTCCCCAACCAATTGGTAACCAATTACCCCAACCAGTTTTGTTGAATTTAAAAAAAAAATCAACAAAACGACATTTTTTTGAGCTTTACTAAGCGTGCATTTTGCTCCAAAAAATTTTAACAGTTTTAATAGTTAGTTGAATTAGTTAAGAGTTTTTACTTTTTATAGTCAAAAACTTTTAATAGTTAATTATCTTAGATCATCAAGTGAGGCTTAACAATTTTTAAATACTGAATGCATTAAAGAAAATATGCACAAGTATTTCTTTACAATAAGTAAATTAATCTTCGTAATTAAGTTGAGATTAGTACCAACTCTTAAGTGGTTAAAAGTAACATTATTTAACTAACGAATACAATTCCTAATAAGAGCAATATTTTTAAATTGAAAAAAAAATGTAAAAGAAAAAGTAATGTTATAAGGCAAAAAGTCGTCGTTTATACGATAAACTATTCATTCAGAAGTTTGAAAACTGTGCCTGACACAACTGCTCATTCCTGTAAAACGTTCCCTGGAAGTTTGAAATTACGATAAGCTTCTGCCAATAAGGAATGGTTCCCGTTTCACTTTAGTTAATGGAGCGGTTATCACTTATTGGAATTGCTGTCTCAACATTTTACTAAGATCTGATAGTAGATAAAATTGTATTGGGGCTAGAAGGATTGGCTTGAGTTTCTGAGGCGTACGCCAGTAAAATCTATTGTTTTTAAAGAACTTTCAGGGGGGGGGGGGTATATAAGAAACATAGCAATTATCGACCAAGTTATAGTTAATAAATTAGAAATTTTAGCGTACATGAGACACGAAGTAATTATCGGTAAAGTATAGTTAAGAAACCATGGCGAGTTTAATGTTTTGTAGATTTAAGGATTATTATTATTTCTTATGCTATTTTTCTTGAATTTTTTGTTTTCCTAACGACATGATGGAAATAATATTATTTCCGAGACAAATATCAATTATAGTTTTAAGCGAAAAGTTTGAGTAAAAAGTAATGTTATTACATTAAAGTATATTATTATAGGTTTCTAATATTTTTGTTTCTTTTTTTACATTAGAAAAAAAAAATTAAAGTAACATTGTATTAATGCGTTTTTTATATAATAAAAATAAATTGCTACATGCCTAGATCACATTAAACGCTACGGATATTAAATGTGATATTTAGTTTTAAATCTATTTATTTGTTTTTTAGCATACAATAGGACTATAAATGCAATTATTATTTACTAGCGGCACTCGCACGGCTTTGCACGTAGTAGAGAATTAAAAGGTCATTTGGTTCGCCAGTATATTTACAAATAATGGATGGTGAATTTTTCGCCAATTTGCTATATTCATTTGCTTGCCCATATTATTGTTCCACGTTCTCATAATTTGGTAATTTATTCGTTCACGTTATGATAATTTGCTCGGTAAAATTTTCTTAAAATTGGAATAGAAAAAGAACAAAATCGTATTTTTGAAAAATCGCTTCGAGGTGCTCATCCCTATGCTACGAACTAATTCTGTACCAAATTTCATAAAAATCGGTCGAACGGTCTAAGTGTTATACGCGTAACAAACATCCCGACATCCAGAGACACATACTTTCAGCTTTATTTTTAGTAAAGAAGATAAACTACCAAAAACTGAAAGTATCTCAAAAACAAGCAAAAGGGTAAAACATAATGACGTTTTTTGTAAAACTAGAATGGGCAAAATTTAAATCAACTCAAATATTAAAAATTACATTTTTATTTTGGTTTGAAACATTTAATGGGACTAGAAATTTAGTGTACCTTATATTGCTTCTAGTTTTATGCAATTCCTTTAAGTTTTACTGTAGAATTATTAAGCAATAAAATGTCTATTAAATAAGGTTTTTTAACTTATTAATATATCCCGATAAAATCAAGCGTCACCAGAATGTGAAAAACATCATATTATTATTTTTAACTTCTCTAAATAATATTTTCGTATCGATATTAATTGAAGGATTGTAGTCAAAAAAAAAAAAAAAAAAAAACCCTAAAAAAGAAGAAAAAAACCTATAAAGCTGTTTTGCTTCTGCTATGAATTTCTTTTAAGACATGTATAAATTAATTGAAAGACACAGAAAGATTTGGATCGAAAATTTAAAAAGGTTTGGCCCTTCTCATGACTTCAGATTTCCACGCACATACGCTCAATTGAAAGTTTAGATGCCAATCGAACACGAATTACTTAACGACTTGAGCGACATTTATTAGTGTATTGATAACTAGCGGTATCCGCACGGCTTTGCCCGTAATATAAAAATAAAAAGGTCTTTTGGTTCGCCTGTATATTTACAAATAATGTATGGTGAATTTTCTCGCCAATTGGCTTGTACCCATGTTACGGTTCCACGTTATGATAATTTCGTATCTCGCCAATTGACTTGTGCCCATGTTACAGTTCCACGTCATGATAATTTCGCAATTTACTTGTCCATCTTATGGTATTTTTGTTCCTTAAATTGGAATAGAAAAAGAAACACATCAAAGTTTCGAAAAATCGCTTCGAGGTGCACACCCCCATGCTACAAACTAACTTTGTGCCAAATTTCATGAAAATCGGCCGAACGGTCTAGGCGCTATGCGCTTCACAGAGATCATAACAGACAGAGATCCGGACAGAGAGACTTTCAGCTTTATTATTAGTAAAGATTACAAATCACTTGACAATTTGATGTCTTGATATTCGAACACACAGCTCTCTTAAACTTAACAGAAGGGGGACAAATCATTCAACTCAATCTTCTGCTAGCCCAGTGTTTCTAGCACTCCTTGAAACATATGGAATAAAAAATAAGAAAATATGTAGCAGAAAAATAATACAATTAGGCGCAACGACAGCTCTTAAAATTATATCCATTTATTCAAAATTCGAACAAGAAAAAATGGAAAGAGGTAGGTATGCATTAAAACCCAGTTTTCAGATTTCAGGGAGGGGAAAGCAGCATATTACCCATATTTTGCGACGTACGAACGATGCATTTTGCATCAAAATAAATTTGAATGAATCGGAATTTGAGCTTTTCGAAAACGACTCATAAATGTAAAAGGTGTGGAATCTCGAAACGTATAAACGAGGTTTTTCTTTACAGTATAACTTCAATTTAACGATAACCGATTAAACAATTTCCTCGATTAAATGTAATTTCACTGATCCGGACAAAACTGTATTGAATGTATATGCTCCTAGATTTAACGGTATCCATGATTAAACGATAATTTTTTCCAGTCCCTTGACAATCCTTGAATTGGAGTTATCTTAATATATAAAAATCTTCTGTGCGGACGTTTGTCACCAAAAGGCTTTTAAACGGCTGGACCGATTTTGATCAATTTTATTGCGTGTAATAAAGTTGTAGCAGGCATGGTTTCGAAGCGCGGTGGATCAAATCGGAATCGTTTTTGTTAATTAATTAACTAAAACATTGGATGATTATGTCTCTTATATGATTAATATTAATTTTTATCTATTGTTGAACGAGAACTGAAATAAATATCTAACCCGTTGCCAATGGACAATAAGAAAGCCAGCTCTGTTTTTTGTAATGAAATTTTCTGCTGTGATATGCCAATTGAGAATAGATAAAACGTAGAGACAGAGAGAGAGTGAAGCCTTCATTTCTTGAAAGCAACAATTTTAGTTCTAGTGAATTATACTTTAAAGTAAAGTATTGGAAGAAATCGGGTTTCTTTCACTAGGTTCACGCAAAACGCGTATTTTTCGTCGTAGTTAAACCATGTGACCGGACCAGTGCTTTAGGTTTTCCTAACAAAATGATCGGATAGTACCGTACATTACGACATATGTTTCTCGGTTCAAATCCACCAATTTTTGAGTTTTGGCACCAATGGCAAGAATACTTTAAGGATTATCAAACTAATCAGTACATTATTAAAGAAAAAGATGGTGAAATTTAAAGACGGAACAAATTTTATTTTCGTCCGGATAAATTACAACAGGGTAGTTCTATACACAAAAGATCAGTGCAGTGGAAGATCTTTATCTTTGGTGGAAAGAACAAATTAGGCAATATATGAAATTTTATAAGTTTACTTTCAAAAGATCGGACTGCTAATCGGTCGGAGTTGGCTTCGCTCACTGATCGGCTAGATTACAGTAATGTGGTGGCTTGGCGACATTGGCAATAACAATACAGTTGCGTGATTATTTGTTTACTACTATTGATGTAATTTATTGTATTCTTTTGTTCATTTAGTGAAATATTTTAAATTGCAAAGAATTGTTTTTGGTTTTTAAAGAGTGTTTAGCCATTTACATTGACGAACATTTTTACTTTACATCGGGAAGGGGGGGCGGGTGATTTTCGTTTATTCGGGGAACTGTTTTTATTTTTATCATTTTTTAAACGATATCCATTCGATTGTTTTATTCTTTTTCATATGGGGGACGTTGCAGCGGGATTTCCCGTTTTATCTACATGGGTAGTTAGTTTTTTATACTTAATATCTGAGGATGATTTTTATCCTTTAAGTATAACTGAAGAAACAAACCATACAATCTATGAAGATCTTTCAACTACGCGTAAAAAAAAATAGTTGATGAAACGACTGCTCAGTGGGCACTAGATAAATCAAGTTGTAATAAATATACGCATTCTGACACCAAGCAGCTTAAAACATTTTCTATTTACTTATTTTTTTTCAACAAAACGGTTCAAACACTTGATAGTTTATTGCAAATTTTCATTTTACAAAGTTTGTACAAAACAACGTCTGTCGGGTCCTTTAGTACTGTATATATATATTTGTGACGAATGGTAGTGGTAATAACACAGATATCACGAGAAAAGATGGTCAGCGAAGGAAATTCTACAAATGCGTGTAGTTCTTTCGAAGAAATAAACTTCCGCAACGGCTAAAGAAGATCTTAAATTTTCCAATCGTTTTCCCCTTCGCACTCTTCACCAACTATTTCGCTCCGCGAAGCTGTTATCTCGACTATTAAAGATAAGCTCCGTCGACAGCACGCGTCTTTCACTCCGTTTGGATCAATACTCCTTCTTCTTTGAACAAGGACAAGTGCGGAATTTAACCATAACTACGCTCCGTGGGAAAGAGCAAACAGCAAATTAAAAAAAAAAAATCTGTTATAAGTAATCCAGTTATTGTGAAAAATGAAATACGTTTTATTTGATTTATCGGAAAATAATAACTGTTATGTTTGGTCAATACTTTGCTATTTTAATAAAACTGAAAGTTAAGACTAAGCTTGTTACTAAAATAAAATTTATTGAAAATTATGTGTGCGAAATTACCAAGAAAGTCAATATTCAACGTAAATAAAGCACAAATCACTGTAAAAAATTTTCAACCTAATGCATTTATATTTGCGTTTTTGTTAATTATATCTGTTACATTTTTGCTTTATTCCGGCCCTTTTTTCAAGTGCATTAGAAATGTATTAAACTAAACAGAAGTGCAAAATAGTTAAAGTGATCTGATAAAAAGAAAACGAAAGTTTTTTTTTTAAATAATAAATTACTTTTGCGTATCAAAAGAGTTACGTTGCTTACAATGCAATAGGTTACTGGAGTCTATGCTTAATAGGAAAAAAAATGGAAGTTTTAATTTATACCCTTATAACTCCGAGTACATAAAAATTTCTTTTCTCATATAGAATTGCATCTGATTATTTAAACCTAAACAGTAAGAGCTGCAAGTTGACAGACATTTGAACTTGTTTAATAAAATTATACCACATTTTTACACGGTCAAAAAAGTAACCATTATGCATAGCGTTTAAATTTTTTTATAGAATTGCATCTGGTTGTTGAAACCTAAACAGTAAGAGCTACAAGTTGACGGATCTTTGAACTTGTTAAATAAAATTATAGCAAATTTTTACATGATCAAAAATGAAACATTATACATAGCGTTTAAAATTTTTTATAGACTTGCATCTGATTGTTTAAACCTAAACAGTAAGAGCTGCAAGTTGATGGAGAGATATTTGAACTTGTTTAATAAAATTATAGCAAATTTTTGCATATTTAAAAATGTAAACATTATGCATAGTGTTTAAAATTTTTTGTGAAAGCGCTTATATTTTTCAATATGAGTACTGTTAATATCATTATTTTGTTTATTTTTTTTTCGCGTTGACGAAAACAAACCAGCTTTTTTTTTTTTACCTTGTCTCTTTTCAAATTTATTTATTTGTTTAGAATTATGGTAGTAAGAAAAACGTTCCTTTCAACTCTGAATAAATTACTGTTTTTTCAGCTTTCAAATAGTAACTAAATAAAATCAGTGTTTTTTACTTTATTTTAGCTCCTCCTACGTCGCCTACTGTACAAATCACTGACACATCTAAATCTTCAATTGAAATCAAATGGGAAAAAGATACGAAAGACAAGTCGGCAATTACAGGTAACATATAAAGCGTTTTTTTTTTTTTTTTTTTTTGGAAAGGGGGAAATTATTTTGTGACTTGCATCATGGATTTTTTTTTTTAATCTATATTCAGAGAACGATAATGATTCTTATCATTGTTTTCCTTTATTATACACGCTTGCTTACTTGGTTTCCTCTGAAAAAAATTAGCATCAAATTCCAACACTTCCCTATTGTTAGTATTGAATTCAAAACGCGTTTCTTCAAATATCTCAAAAACTCAGTTCCGCAGTTACTGCCGTTTACCTGCACACGGAAAATATCCCGTTAACACATTTTCAGCAATATTTTTACAAAATATTGGCATTCTTCTCTTAAAACTCTCTAGTAATATAAACAAGAATTGTTATAAAATCAAAAAATGAAGAAATGGTTGCCCGATCGGTAGAGTCGGATTCGGGGCCGGAAGGTCCTGAGTTCGAACCTCGATGGTCGAAGACCCACCGTCGTCACTAAAGGAGACTGGGCGATGTTAAATATGCTCGTGGTCTCAATGTCCTCCAAGTGAAACGATACCTCTGGGGGTGCTAGCACCAGGTAGCTATTAGCTCCTGGACTAGTTCTAAATTCTCATTAACTGTTCGATCCGGTGATGGTGCTGCCATCTATCGGTATGTAAAATAATGGAGGCAAGGCACTTAGTATGCAGTCATCGACATAAATACAGTTGTAGTCAGTTGTGACTGAATAGGAATAGGAAATAAAGAAAGAATAAGAAATACTATGTATACCTAAACTTGTTTCTTGACAGTAAAAATAGTAAAGGAAAATAAAAATATAGTAAAAAATCTTGTACATAATACTGAAAAAATGTTGCTTAGTCTCGTGTAATCGAAATGTACTGTGTTTCCTCCACAGAATACACACTCCATTATAAATCAGACGAAGGTAACTGGCAACAGGAAAAACTCACCAGTACTGTTGATCGCTACACGCTGAGAGATTTAAGATGCGGTAGCAGATATCAACTGTATATGACAGCTTCAAACAGTTTGGGCACAGGAGAGCCAAGTGATCCTGTGTACACAAGAACAAAAGGAGCAGGTTTGTCAATTTATGCATTCATTTATTTCTTTTACAAAAAAGGAAGTATAGTATTCGCGAAAAACATTTCACTCAAAATTCGGCTTTAATTTTAATTTTGCTCACTCCCAAATTTATGTTGAGTTTTTTTTTTCAACCCGACCACACGCGGATAAGTGCCTTAGAACGTATAAACATTCGAAATATCCATTTTGACATTCCCCGAGTTAATTAAAACGACTTTTCTCGTGACGTCCGTATGTACATATGTATGTGCGTATGTATGTCGCTTAGCTCAAGAACGGTATGTCCTAGAAAGTTGAAATTTGGTACGTAGACTCCTAGTGAGGTCTAGTTGTGCACTTCTCCTTTTGGTTGCTTTTGGGTGTTTTTAAGGGGGTCTTTTGCCCCTTTTTGGGGGGAAATCATTGTTAATTTCGATGTATACTCAAGTGGTGTTATAATTTCGCGGACACTTGGCGATATATCGCCAGTCTTTTGGTCGCCAAGTTTGTCGCCAACTTGGCGACAAATTTGGTGATTTTTTTTTAAAATCTAACTTCAATTTGGCCATTTTTGATGATATTTAAAGAGTAAACTATTGAATTACATTAATATTGCCAATAATGGGGAAATGACAAAATAGGCTTACATATTCTTTCGTTTGCGTGCCTTTGTGTATGCCGTTCCTTTAAAAAAATCCAATTCCGTTTACGGTTTCAAACGTAATTTCGTAAAACTGTAAACTTTCCCAAGTCCTTTTTCTTGAAGAGTAAAGTTGTCAAGAAATTATTTGAAGTTTAAACAATGTCATAAAACTTTTCAATTAAAAAAAGAAAGAAAAATGACGACATGCAATAAATTGAAGAAAACCTTTCACCCTTTCAATATTCCCACCATTTTACAGTTCAGGAAAGGAATCTGTTTCAAGTTATTAGCTTAAAAATATAATTAGATGAAAAATATTTCATTCTCTTATTTTTACTGACTTTTGGTTATTCAGGATTTTCAGGAGATTGAGATGTTAAGAGAGGATGAATGGAAAGGTTTTTTTTTTTTTTTTTTTTTTTTTTTTTGAGCAATCACGATTGCTTATTGCTTTCATTTGACTGTTTTTGATGTCCTATCATTTTTCCCACCGCCACCCTCCGCAGTATCACCGTCGACCGGGTACTCACGATGCTGCACCTCTAGCGAAAACCGTCTCCAGGTTTCGTCAATATCCTACCCTTACACGCATACATACACGCACCTACACACATATACATATATACACCTACACACATACACAAACACATACACACACAAACACACACACACACTCACATACACAGAACTACCCACACACTCATGCCTGCACACAGACACAAACACATATGCCTACTCACACATACACATAACCCCCCACACACATACACACAACAATCCACACACTCATGCCTGCACACAGACACAAACACACATGCCTACACACACACACACATACCCACCACACACAAACACACACCACTCGTGATTGCGAAAAACATAATTTGAATTCAAGATGACAAAATTCAATTTTTTTTTTTTTTTTTTGCAAGTATGATTAAGTAATAAGCACTGGTGCTTTATATTAAACTCTCTTTGTTGCTTTCTCCCACCGAATTTGGCTCCAGTGGTATTTTAGTTTCTCGTCAGTCATGAACTGAAAAAAGGAAACCGTAGGAAGAGTTGCGTGAGCTGAGTTGTACGTGGTTTGTTCTTTCTCTTCGCGTCCCCCCAACCCCTACATTCGTGTCTAACTTAACCGATTTTTTAAGTTTCAACACTTTTCTATGTGTATTTGATCAATATAAATGTTCATTTCAATCTCAAATTTTCCACGCCCCCCCCCCCTCCCCATTTTTAATTAGCATGTCCGTTGATTAATTTTTTACAAAGACGAGACCGAGTTTGGAAAGTTATACCGTTTTTTTTGCCTCGTTCAACCCCAAATTCTCGGCTTTTTCTGGTTTTGTTGACATACATGCTATTTTTCTTTTATTTATTTAATTATTTTTTAGATTAACACCAATTTCATTTGAAAAAAAAGCAGTCCTTATTTGCTCAAAAGGAAACAATTGAATAAAAAACGAACGGGTTTAAGGATTCAATTAGGTTTAATTGCAGAGGAGCTTCAAAAGGATCTTCTGTACTAAAAATATGCGGCTTTCATAACAGCTTCGTCGATTGTGCCTAATAAACACGTAATATTTGCTCTTAACCAAAAAAAAAAGATCTATTTTTTTTTTTTAATTATGATAACTATGAAGATAAAATATAACAGCTCTATAAAAATGTTACTGCTTTTCACACGTGACAGAAATGTGCACATAGTATGATTGGTGCTATTCACATCATATTGATTGGTAATTGATTGTATCACTTAAACGCAATTTTTTCTAATGCCAAAGCTGAAATTCTTTCATTCAAATGTCAAAAGTAAAGTATTATTTACAAACAGAGACTGACAAAAACTAAAGTGTTAGAAGCCAAAAAAAAACCTGTAAGGTGCCAGACAGGTTTCATTTGGATTTTGTAGACAGTTCTACGTAACACGGCTTCCAAAAAAACTCTGATAAATATCCGCCAAAGTATTGAGCAATCACGATTGCTTATTGTCCTCACTTGACCGTCTTTGATGTCCGGTTCCTTTTTCAGCTTGGACCAAAACCTCTGCAGCACCACCACCCACCGTCCTCTGCAGGCGCGGCTCCTCCAAACCTGAGTTATCCGCTTCTCCTGGTCGGAGGCGTCCATGTCCTACACACTCGCACACATATACACACACGACTTCACACACATACACTCACACACACCTACGTGCATACACACAGGTCTACGTACACACACAAGCCTACACACACACACACACAACTATGCACACGTAACCGCCCTGGAGGAGGGGCAGGCATGGGGGGACAGGAGCCGTTTCAAGAAACAATAACTCCAACGAGTAGGGTCCTGTCGCAGTTCGTGATTGCGAAAAACATAATTTGAATTCGAAATTTCAGAATTCAAATTAATTCTCTTTTTTTTTTTTTTTTTTTGTCTTCCGGACTTTGCCGGACACTGTTTAAAAGTAGCACTTCTTTTGACAAGATTGTTCGTATATATAAAGTATTTTTTCCCAAACAGTTTATTTTTAACCTTTTCCTGCCTCAGAGCAAGAGTAAGAAATCCAACACCAGGAATAACAGTAAGATATCCTACTATTGTTTTGAGGCACCGATACGTCCCCACTGAACTATTTCATCATAATTTTACCCTTTTCTTTTAGCCCCCATGTCACCGCAAGAATCTGCATTCCTGACTCCCAACGCAAGCTCCGTGAGATTAAATCTGAACGCCTGGCAGAGTGGTGGATGTCCTATTCTTCACTTTGTTGTCAAATACCGTCCTAAATACCAGAACCAGTGGACGGCGGTTCCTGACAAACTCGAAATGCCCAGAGATTCCTACGTCATCAGACATCTCTCTCCAGACCGCGACTACGTTGTCATGGTTACTGCCCACAGTCAAGCGGGACTCACGCAAGCGGAATATTCATTCAGGACCCTTCATGCATCTCAAGCAGGTCCTTACCGATTTTAGACACTGTTGCACACTCGCGGTGAAACAAAAAATGTGTGGAAAAAAGAAAAAGATAACATGCGAGGAAAAGCATTTTTGTCGATAGTTTACCTTTGTTTTTATCTCTTTTGTTTGCATTGTTTAACGAAGCTTGTTTTTAATATGTCGTTTAAAGAATAGTTTGGTTTTTTATGAAACAATAAAACTGTTTCAGCTTTTTTTTTCCTTCTTTTTTTTTTTTTTTTTTTTTTTTTGAAACTTGAGCTCTTTTGGAAGTAATATGATGATCAAAACGAATTGTTGTTTGAAAAAATAAACTTTTTAATTTTCAATTGCAATTTACCAAGCTGAAATTTAATATTTAATGGAACTAATTAAAGACTTTTAAAAAAAATCAGTGAATAATATACATTTTCTTTAATTTAAAAAATATCAAGGATGGAATGCTTATTTTCGTTATTTGTTTTTAAACAATTGAAACATTGGAGAACTCTTTGAATCGTTTTTCCTTCTTTGTATGTGTTTTTTTCAATCATACATTATAGATGATTAAAAAAAACGATAGTTACAGAAACAAAGAAGACAATATGTAAAATAAACAAATATAATGAGGTTCTTATTTATATTTAATGGATACGGATTTAAAAAAGAGCAATTTAAGAAACAAAATGAGAGAAAAGGTCATGAGAACTTAAGATTGTGCTTAAAATAATGTTATACTATTAACCTTTAAAATCATGTAGGTTTTATTTATTTGTTTTGCTTTATTTCAAATCATTTAACACTGTTAACACATATTTAGTCTCCATTGAAAGAAAGAAAGAAAAATGGCATTGATTTTTTTTCAGCTGAGTTCGCGTGTATACAAACATTTCAATGCAATGCATTTGAAATTTTTGCTACAGAGCTCGATGCAGTTCGAGCAGTCACTCGTATGGTAGGTACACTGAGTCGATGTTACTAGGGTGTTCTCTATTCAACAATGTTCACGAATAAAACAATGTTAACAATTTCACTAATAAAAATTAGTAGATGAGGAAAGATGGCATTCAACAGAACAAAAGCAATAAAAACAAATTGTATGGTATGGATTCGAAAATAAAATGGGGCATGAGAACTTATTTTTATTGATTAGTGTTCAATGATTTGAATTAATTATGAATTATTTTGATGTAAAAATAGTTTGGATTAAAATTTCACAGATTATCATAACGTGGAACCGTATAATGGGCAAGCAAATGAATATAGCAGATTGGCGAGAAATTCATCATCAATTATCTGTAAATATGCAGGCGAACCAAATGAACAATTTAATTTTCTACTACGGGCAAAGCCGTGCGGGTACCACTAGTACTTTATAAATGCCCTATCTTTTGTCGCTGTCTAAGTCACTACAGATATTAATTTTACTTCTCTAACACAATAATGTTGGCTTTTTAGTAAATCAAGAAAGAAAAAAATATATTTTGTTGCTAACTTATACGATAAATTGCTTTACAGGTTTACCTTCATCTCCTGCTTTTGGGAAAAGAGAGACAGACATACCATTTTACAAAAACGTTGCCTTGATCATTCCAGTTGTGGTGTCGTCATTGGTCCTAGTGATGATTGCTTTCATCGTTGTCGTCTGCTTTAGAAAGCATTCACAAGATCGGAGAGGTATCAGGTATCAATTCTTAAGACTGAAAAGTAAAAAAAAAAGCACGAATAAAAATACTTCATAAAATTAGCTACAAATAACAAAAAAAAAAGAGAGAAACATTATTTGAATTTTGACCTTTTGAATTCAAATTATGTTTTTCGCAGTCACGAGTGTGTGTGTGTGTAGGCGTGAGTGTTTATGTGTGTGTGCGAGTATGTGTGTTTGTGTGTAGGGGGTATGTGTATATATGTGTGTAGGCATGTGTGTTTGTGTCTCTGTGCAGGTGTGGAGTGTGTGGGTAGTTGTGTGTATGAGTGTTTTTGTGTGGGAGGGGGGAATGTGTGTGTGTGTAGGCATATATGTTTGTGTTTGTGTGTGGACATAAGTGTGTGTGTAGTTGTGTGTTGATGTGTAGGCTTCTGTATGTATGCGTGTGTGTGTATGTGTTTGTGTATGTGTGTGCAGGTGTATGTATGTCTGTGTAGGTGTATGTATGTCTGTGTAGGTGTATGTATGTGTGCGTAGGTGTATGTATGTATGTGTATGTGTGTGTACGTGCGTGTATGTATACGTGTAAGTGTAGAATATTGACGCCACCTGGAGACGGTTTTCGCTGTAGGAGCAGCATCGTGAGGCGGCCGGTCGACGGTGATGTTGCAGAGGGTGTGGCGGGAAAATAAAATCATAGGACATCAAAACAGTCAAATGAAAGCAATAAGCAATCGTAATTGCCCCCCCCCCCCCCAAAAAAAAAAAAAAAAAAAAACAACACCAACGATTTTTCTTAAAATATTTTTTAAATCTATATTCGCAAAAATGCTTCAAAATACGACACAACATTTTTTTTTCCATATATGTTTAAATCAAGATCTATCTGAAATTGCAGAGTACTCATTAAAGAAAAAAAAAATAGTATCAGCAAAAAACCTGAACTGTAGAAAACATTGAAGGGAGAGTTACAATATTATTTTTAAGCAGCTATTTAGTTCTAGTAAAAATTGAATGCCTTTTAAAGCATTGATAATGTCTTTAGAGAAGGAGGTTGAAAAAATGATATATCTACATACCGATGATTAAAAGAACAGTTACCATACGATTACTTCACAATAATTTTCTTGAATGAATATTTCATTAAAAGAAATTGTATTGAGTATAATTTGTTCCACCTAAAAGTTTTTTTATACATTAAAATAAAACACTTTAAGGTAAAAGTTAATGCATAAGAACTTTAAAATTTAAATTGTAGTAGAATACTGCACTTACTTTGTATTTTTATGCGATAAATTTAAACAACTGCATATACTTTAGCAGTTAATAACATGACAAGCGTGATGTTTTTTTTTTTTTTTTAAATATAACGTGCTGTAAAACTTATATTATTTACTATTGTTTTCAGATTTTGATATGCGTAAACCTTCTGGTGATTCAGTTATGTTGAGCGATCTCAGCAAGCAGATAACAAGTAAACCAATGAAAACATCTCATTATTCTTATCCAACAGGTAAGCATTAGCTTTACTAATAATAAAGCTGAAAGTCTCTCTGTCTGTCAGGATCACTGTGATGCGCATAGCGCCTAGACCGTTCGGCCGATTTTCATGAAATTTAGCACAAAGACAGTTTGTAGCATAGGGGTGCGCACCTCGAAGCGATTTTTCAAAAATTTGATGTGGTTCATTTTCTATTCTAATTTTAAGAATAAAATTATCATAAGATGGACGAGTAAATTACGAAATTATCATAACATGGAACCGTAACATGGGCACAAGCCAATTGGCGAGATACGAAATTATCATAACGTGGAACCGTAACATGGGTACAAGGCTATTGGCGAGAAAATTCAATATACATGATTTGTAAATATACAGGCGATTCAAAAGACCTTTTAATATTTCTATTACGGGCAAAGCCGTGCGGGTGCCACTAGTACATTATAAAACAATAGCATACGTAGCTTGTATGAATTCATTCTTCACGTATACTCTGAAACTTTGCACGTAACTATTTTTTTTAATACTCTGCCAGAAATAATAATTAAAAGAAAACAGTTATGCGTTACTATTTATAAATTTCATCATTACACGTTAACTTTAATCACAGGTTTATACACTCATGATATCAAATATTTATTGCCACCGGTAATGTCTATTGTTGTAATAATTATTAATTTAGTTGTTCCAACTAATAAAATATATATTTTCACTATACTATAATTTTATGTTTTTCCAACTTCAGAAGTCTACCAAAAAAACTTACGAACAATGATCAAGCGGGAAAAAAAATCCCTAAGAATAAATATTCAACCGAATGAAATAGCACGGTTTGCTAATAAGCAATCCTTTTAATGTACAGTGAAATCTCGCTGCAACGATTACCATTACAGCAAAATTTTCGTTTCAATGAACTAAACTTTCAGTCCCAATGTAATCACTATTCTGTTGCTCGAATTCTGTTACAGAGAACAAAGTTTGTGGTCCTTTGAAGTTTGTTGTAACAGAATTTCACTGTATATGTTTTTAAATTGTGAGTTATTTGATACGGATGGGTGTTTTCAAAAATAAAGAGAAAGAGAAAACGCATTGGCGTCAAATTATTTATTTCAAGAGATTTTTGGTTAAAACATGCTCACTCATTTGAATTCTCTTACAAGCAAACAAAGGAGAATACGCTGAGCCGTATACGTGTGGAGATTTTGCCGTACCGAAACAGGTAAGATAAATCAACAGGTAAAATGATAAAAAGAAGCATATTTTGAAGCAGTTGTTTTTAACAGTTTATGCATTTCCCTCCCACCCCAAACGTTTTAAATGGCTTTTGAGTTCTACCAGGTAATTCATACACATGAAAATTTCTTTTAATCTGATATTTATTTAATCACAGCTCAGAAAACTACCAGGCTACGAAGCCAGGTAGCCAGCAGCTGGCTTGTGAAGCTTATATTGAAATTTCACTTAAAATTTTAGATGATGTACGATGAACCTATCTTAATTTTCTTGTTATTATGCTCATGAAGCATTAAAAAAAGAATTGAACGTGTATTCTAGGAAAAATGTTTTCTGTTTACCCCTTCAGATCTGGTGTCCGGTATACCGGACATACACTTTAAACAGCTGCTAATCCTTTAATAATTGATTTAATTAGTTGATTTTTTTTGTAGTTGACTCTTTACATTCTACTTATTATAATCTGCGAAATAATGTTTCGTTTTGGATTGACAACACTGACATATACGGATTGAGAGATAGAGAGTGGCTCATTTTTCCAACCATGGATTTTCATTTGAAAAGCGAGGTTTTTTTCCTGATTTTTTTAAAAATATATAATCTTTAAATAATCGTTTCAAACGCTTATATTACGTTTTATAATTGTTTGTAGAACATTTTATAGTGAAGTTTGTTCGGTATTTTATCGTTTTTGTATATGAAATATTGATTTCAAAAATATAAGTCCGGAATATTGGACGTGCCATAACTCTTTTAATTTTTCTCCTACAAACTCAAAATTTTGTCTATAAGATACCCTTTATCATAGTACACTGTGTACCAAATATCAACATTTTTGATCCAATATATCATAATTCCGTTTGAAGTGGTTAAATGTGCAAACTATACCTTCAGTACTAATTGTTTGGATCTGGAAGGGACCAACTACACACATTATGTATTTATTCGTACAAAAAGGATGTAATATGCATCAAAAAAATGCATCTGATCCATGGTTTCCTATTCACTCAATGAATAATTCTTATGGCCTTTAGTACCACTCAGATAATACATTTTTTAAGTTATTTTTTCCCTCATAAAATGCTTTCTTTGTTTAACAAACGTTCAGTGTCTATTTGTTAACAGTATATTTTCCTAATATCCATAAAGATGAAGATACATTCAATTGTATTCCTAATATTGCATTTTTCTTTTCTAAAACGCTTGAAAAGATATTTAAACGGTTATTTAACATTTAAGCTAAACTAACGCTAATTGATTATCGTTAATGAGTTAGAAATTGTTTTTTGAAAAAAAAAATCTTTAAAACTATAATGAATGTACTTACATTTAAGTAGGAATATTTCTTTTCAGGACTCTGATGGCCTCTTTGCTACAATAAAGAGGTGTCCAACTAGGCCGGTATACATGTCTGGACCTTATAAGCAAGGTAATGTTTTAAACTCCGATTATTTTTAAAGGTAGACTTTTTTTGAGTACGGAATGACATCAATAAATGTTTCGATGTCGGCTACGCATTATATCAAGAAAATGGGTGTCACTAACACAAGAACGCGTGACAAAAATGCAATTGAAGGTATTTTAATGAACTAGAAAAGGAACGCACCGTAAAAAAAAAAAAAAAAAAATCCGAAACGTTATTAAGTAGCGTTGACTCTCTGTTTATCTCTGTTTAACGACTTTCAAAGGACCACAAAAAATTGTCCTTAAATATAAAACGTCCTTAAATAGAATGCTTTTAAAACTACAGTGGACCATCTGGGACCGTGAAAAGCCGTCATTAAATAGAGAAAGTCGTTAAACAGAGAGCGTACTGTATTTCCGTGTAACGTTTCAGATTTCAATGGTTTTTATCCACTTCTTGGAAAAACCAAACATTATTGCCAAAAAGTTTCTTGAATTTCTGCAAGTTGCACAAATGCAAAATTCTCACTGCTGTGAAAAATATTTTTAGCACCCAGTTTAAAGATTAATTGAGCGTAATTATTAAGTGTAGTGTAATTATCGACTTCCATTAGATATCGGCCCACCCAGACTGATTAAGCTCCCAGAGGGAGCAAATACATTAGTGGACTATGTAGCTTTGCAAGAATTGCAGGTGAGTAAAGTTCTCGATGCTTACCTGCAATTATGTCTTAGCTTTGGAAACGTTTGCAATGCTGCTTTTGGAACTTTCTTAATAAATCAAGAAAGTGCCAATCTATTATATTATACCTGCCTAAGTTCACTCTGAAGTTCCTGAGACGCGACTGGCTTTTTGCGGCAAAATTTCTGAGTAAATGCAAAGACAAATTACTGAACAAATAACACTGACTGGTTGAAGCCTAAATGTAAAGTATCACATCTTTCAATTCAAAACGTGAGAGTAAATTAAATACGGGTTGTATAAGACGGAAACATCTCAATTGCATATTAATGTTTTGTGAAAAAAAATTACTTTCTCGAAAATTGGAAACGAGATTCGTGCCTTAGATTTTTCGTGAAAACGTCGGAATAAAATCCTCACACGCGAATCATGTTCTAGGATTTTTTAACTTCTTTGATCGAAACTTTCGTCAGATGTGAGTTTTTTATTATTCCAATTTTGGAATAATAAAAAAAAATGTTTAAAAGTCAAAGATGACATTTTAAAATTTTCAAATGTACTAAATTGAAAATTTTAAAATGTCATCTTTGACTTTTTAAAATTTTCAATTTAGTATCGATTTATATTCCGAAAGTTTTTTACTGAGTCACTCTTAGACTTTGTATAATTGTCTCAAGTTCTTCGAAACGACACATAAAGTACAAGCTACACGCGGTTTCAAACCAGAAAATTTTAGATCTTTGCATAAATAACTTACAAAGCTTGTATAACTTGCAAAATCACTACAACTAAACATATGCGGCCAAACTGGTCCGATGACGTTACAAGCAAAACATATTATCACTCGAACAACACGTAAAAATACGGGCTTTTCATTGTGGCATTAACTGTTATTGACGTGCTGGTTTTATAATTAGGATAGGAAATGTAGGCAGTGTTGGAATCTATACAGTAAGTTCCCTATTTAACGACTGTCAGGAGACCACAGAAAATCGTCCTTATAAGTAGATATGTCCTTAAGTAGAGGGCTTGTAAAACTACATTGGAGCATCTAGGACCGTGAAAAGTCGTCTTTAAATAGAGAAAGTCGCTAAATAGAGCGTCGTTAAACAGAGAACCAACTGCGTTTTACGTTTTAGCTGCCGAAATATTTCGGTGCAATTTTAAAGCAATTGAAGTTTGCTTAAGAAAAGCTACTTATTAATAAATTTGTCCTTTTAATTAATTAAGTTTTTTAAAAGCATCACTGCTTAAACACGCCATAACGGCTTAAACACAAAAGCATTTGCTTTCGACATTATTTAAAAGTAACCACCGAGCAACTATTTAACCAATTTCTATTTCAAAGTTTTGAGAAGATGCAGTGTTATTTAGAAGTGTGGGAAATTTCCTATTTTCATTAGCACTTAACCACATAAAATACTGGACGATTGACTTAGCCATTAAAGTATGTACACTAACTTTCTTTTTCTTTTCATAAAATCTTAAGCATCAAAAACGAGGACTAACTGTTGAATTGCAGTCGCCAAAATGAAATGTTTATGTGCAGAATATGACTAAGGAACTTGTTTTGAACCCTGATTTTTAGTCTCGTAGTTTTAGCAACTAAAATTTGTCAATACTTTGCAAAGACAAAAAATTGGACCAATGGGGCCATTTCCGAAATTTTAAAGTATTGTTTTCTGAAAGAATGGGCTTAAAAACATAGGATTTGACCATTTAAAAAATAATTTGACAAAGTTTAATATTTTTCAACAATTATTTTAATCGGTGCGCAGATTTAATTTCATTTTTTACTATTCTGCACACGACATTACAAGTGATTAAATGCCATTTACGGATGACATTAGCGCAGAGCGCAATATTTAATTCGCTTCTTTACTCACATGTACTGGCAACGATGTGGTTGATAGCAAGCGTAGAGCGCAATATTTAATTAACTGGAAACGCGGTAGACAGCGATCGTCAGCATTGAGCTCGCCAGTGGAGTACGCCACAAAGTTCATCACTTGTGACGTCATAAAGACCACGCTTTGTTTGAAAAATTGGACATTTAAAAAATTTAATTAAAAAATAAACGTTTTGAAAATAAAAGTTTTTTTTTTTTTCTTGCTCCACGTTTTTTTTTTTTTTTTTTTTTTTTTTTTTGCTCATTCTATCAACTTTAGTGACTAAAAGTAGTGCTTTTGACTGATGGGGGAAAAAAACCCATTATTGCTGCACACAACGGGAGCATAGATTTTTAAGTTGATAATAATCGAAATTCGTAAAACTTCGTGGAAATACCGTCATTAAATCTGTACCTCAGAGCCAGAGTGACTTAAGCACAGAAATTGCGATTTTTTGTTTATTAGTGCATAGAAGCCTTCCGCATCGAGTCGTGCAAACGTAATTCTTAAAAAAAAAAAAAAATCCTTTGCAATTTTTTACCAGCGTTAAAAGAGTGCGCGTCCCATCCTTTGCATAGGCTTGAAAAAAATTTTTCCCTTCTGCTGTAAAATTAACATAATGTGGTCGTTCTGACTCTGAGGTACAAAAACTATCAAGTCTAAATGCATATTACTTTTTAACCGACTTCAAAAAGGAGGCGGTTATCAGTTTGCCTCAACTATACAGGATTGCATCTCAAGCAACTGGTATGCTGTGAAATGCAAATTAATTAGGCATATTTAAATGATTATGCTTAAATTAACACACAAATGCATTCCAGAGAGGAACAAAGATCAAGTTTTAGTGCCAATCGCTTAAAGTCTAAGGAATGCTTGAATACTTTTTTTTTTTTTAAGTATGGAGCATTTTTATGAAAAAAATAAGGTAAAGTTTCGTGATGGTAACTTCTTACTTTTACTGAACAGAAAAGAAATTTAAAAAAAAAATTAGAACCGACTTTAAAATTGCTCTGAAAAGTGAAAAATAATTTTATTCTTCAAACACCATCGATAATACTTTTAAACATAATTTTTGAAGTTGGCGCAAAAACGATAGATAAGATCATTCACAGCCATAACTCAACTACAACAATAAATTTAACCCGGCCTAGTTTCTTCACTATCGCATACATTATGCATTGATAACAGCATATTTGAGTAACGATATAAATGTTTCGATCCTAGCTTAGGATGATTTTTTAAAAAAAATATGAACGAAGCATGGTTACACTGGATTTGACTTTTTGTTTTTGCGCCAACCAAAAAAATTATGTTTAAAAGTATTATCGATGGTACATGAAATACACCGCCAGCTCAGTCATTTCCAGCCGAGCACTGCAGTTTCGTGCTTATTAGCACTCATCAGCCCGGCATGGGAAAGTGACTGAGCAGGAGATGGAAAACCTCTTAAGGAAGCCAAGAGTGCCAAACAAACTTATACTCATATAGAATTAGCGCAGACCAGACGAGTGACCGAAACAATGGTTCGGTTCAACTCGAATATTGAAGGCCCTGGCTATTGGGCGGTAATTTACTGAATATTATCGATTGTCTTTAAAGAATATAATCTAATTTAATGTATCGTTTCATCCAACAGACTCAGATGCGAATCGACAGACGTGTGCGCAGAGCGCCAGTGGTCACGTGCGATCCAACAGCAGCGACAAAGACCGAATCCAAGCGAAGAGCCCGCACCTGCCAATGCGATGACAGTGCGTGACCTCCCACGACGAGTCGTCGTCCACCTCACTGTGTACATTGCCATTGAGAGAGACCTTCATCTGAGTGCTTCAACTGTTTGCTCACACTTAATCCTGCCAAAATTGACGTGTACATAAGGAAATGATGTGTATCACGCATGTTTGAGATAAATAAAATTGCGGTTTCATTAGTGCCGTGAATCCGTCGTTGTTAAGAGTAACCGACTGTGCGTCGCAAGTTTTTTATTGATTTCGTTCCATTTTGATTTCTTGACTTGTCGGATAAGCTTTTGAGCTAAGCTATGTTTATTCAGTAAGTTACCGCCCTATAGCCAGGGCTAAGGCAGAAATACATGAAATACACCGCCAGCTCAGTCAATTCCAGCCGAGGATTGCAGTTTCGTGCTTATTAGCACTCATCAGCCCGGCATAGGAGTGACTGAGTTGGAGGTGGAAAACCTCTTAAGGAAGCCAAGAGTGCCAAACAAACTGGTAACTGTTACAGAATTAGCACTAACCAGATGAGTGACCGAAACAATGGTTCGGTTCAACTCGAATATTGAAAGCAAGGCAGTTATATTCATTAGGTTACTTCCCTATTGCCAGGGCAAAGGCAGAAATACATGAAATACACCGCCAGTTCAGTCAATTCCAGCCGAGGACAGCAGTTTTGTGCTTATTAGCACTTATCAGCCCGGCATAGGAGTGATTGGCCTGGAGGTGGAAAACCTCTTAAGGAAGCCAAGAGTGCCAAACAAACTGGTAACTAATACAGAATTAGCACTAACCAGACGAGTGACCGAAACAATGGTTCGGTTCAACTCGAATATTGAAGGCAAGGCAGTTATATTCATAAAGTTACTTCCCTATTGCCAGGGCAAAGGCAGAAATACATGAAATACACCGCCAGCTCAGTCAATTCTAGCCGAGGACTGCAGTTTTGTGCTTATTAGCACTCATTAGCCCGGCATAGGAGTGACTGAGCTGGAGGTGGAAAACCTTTTAAGAAAGTCAAGAGTGCCAAACAAACTGGTAGCTAATATAGAATTAGCACTGACCAGACGAGTGACCGAAACAATGGTTCGGTTCAACTCGAATATTGCAGACAAGGCAGGTATATTCAGTAAGTTACCGCCCTATAGCCAGGGCTGAGGCAGAAATACATGAAAAACACAGCCAGCTCAGTCAATTCTATCCGAGGACTGCAGTTTCGTGCTTATTAGCACTCATCAGCCCGGCATAGGAGTGATTGGCCTGGAGGTGGAAAACCTCTTAAGGAAGCCAAGAGTGCCAAACAAACTGGTAACTAATACAGAATTAGCACTAACCAGACGAGTGACCGAAACAATGGTTCGGTTCAACTCGAATATTGAAAGCAAGGCAGTTATATTCATTAGGTTACTTCCCTATTGCCAGGGCAAAGGCAGAAATACATGAAATACACTGCCAGTTCAGTCAATTCTATCCGAGGACTGCAGTTTCGTGCTTATTAGCACTCATCAGCCCGGCATAGGAGTGACTGAGTTGGAAAACCTCTTAAGGAAGCCAAGAGTGCCAAACAAACTGGTAACTGATACAGAATTAGCACTAACCAGATGAGTGACCGAAACAATGGTTCGGTTCAACTAGAATATTGAAAGCAAGGCAGTTATATTCATTAGGTTACTTCCCTATTGCCAGGGCAAAGGCAGAAATACATGAAATACACTGCCAGTTCAGTCAATTCCAGCCGAGGACTGCAGTTTTGTGCTTATTAGCACTCATCAACTCGGCATAGGAGTGACTGAGCTGGAGGTGGAAAACCTTTTAAGAAAGTCAAGAGTGCCAAACAAACTGGTAGCTAATATAGAATTAGCACTGACCAGACGAGTGACCGAAACAATGGTTCGGTTCAACTCGAATATTGCAGGCAAGGCAGTTATATTCATAAAGTTACTTCCCTATTGCCAGGGCAAAGGCAGAAATACATGAAATACACCGCCAGCTCAGTCAATTCTAGCCGAGGACTGCAGTTTTGTGCTTATTAGCACTCATTAGCCCGGTATAGGAGTGACTGAGCTGGAGGTGGAAAACCTTTTAAGAAAGTCAAGAGTGCCAAACAAACTGGTAGCTAATATAGAATTAGCATTGACCAGAGGAGTGACCGAAACAATGGTTCGGTTCAACTCGAATATTGCAGGCAAGGAAGGTATATTCAGTAAGTTACCGCCCTATAGCCAGGGCTAAGGCAGAAATGCATGAAATACACTGCCAGCTCAGTCAATTCTATCCGAGGACTGCAGTTTCGTGCTTATTAGCACTCATCAGCCCGGCATAGGAGTGATTGGCCTGGAGGTGGAAAACCTCTTAAGGAAGCCAAGAATGCCAAACAAACTGGTAACTAATACAAAATTAGCACTAACCAGACGAGTGACCGAAACAATGGTTCGGTTCAACTCGAATATTGAAAGCAAGGCAGTTATATTCATTAGGTTACTTCCCTATTGCCAGGGCAAAGGCAGAAATACATGAAATACACCGCCAGTTCAGTCAATTCCAGCAGAGGACTGCAGTTTTGTGCTTATTAGCACTCATCAACCCGGCATAGGAGTGACTGAGCTGGGGGAGGAAAACCTTTTAAGAAAGTCAAGAGTGCCAAACAAACTGGTAGCTAATATAGAATTAGCACTGACCAGACGAGTGACCGAAACAATGGTTCGGTTCAACTCGAATATTGCAGGCAAGGCAGGTATATTCAGTAAGTTACCGCCCTATAGCCAGGGCTAAGGCAGAAATACATGAAATACACTGCCAGCTCAGTCAATTCTATCCGAGGACTGCAGTTTCGTGCTTATTAGCACTCATCAGCCCGGCATAGGAGTGATTGGCCTGGAGGTGGAAAACCTCTTAAGGAAGCCAAGAGTGCCAAACAAACTGGTAACTAATACAGAATTAGCACTAACGAGACGAGTGACCGAAACAATGGTTCGGTTCAACTCGAATATTGAAGGCAAGGCAGTTATATTCATAAAGTTACTTCCCTATTGCCAGGGCAAAGGCAGAAATACATGAAATACACCGCCAGCTCAGTCAATTACAGCCGAGGATTGCAGTTTTGTGCTTATTAGCACTCATCAGCCCGGTATAGGAGTGACTGAGCTGGAGGTGGAAAACCTTTTAAGGAAGCCAAGAGTACCAAGCAAGCTGGTAGTTAAAACAAGAGTTCTAAATAATTCTGCGTTAGCTCTGGCTATAGGGTGGTAACTTACTGAATATACCTGCTTGTCTGCAATCTTCGAGTTGAACCGAACCATTGCTTCGGTCACTCGTCTGGTCAGTGCCAATTCTGTATTAGCTAAAAGGTATTTACTTCAAACTAAATATTAGTTAACGCAACTATTTTAGTACAGTCTTGTTTAGTAAATTTTTGCTTTGGATATTTAAAATTAAAAACTTAAACAATGAATGACCTTTTCATAAAATTAAATAAAAACGAAACTCAAAATCATAGAATAGCATAAAACTCCGTTTATCGATACTTAAAACGGTGAACAAGAAGCACAAAAGTCTAAGCACTTGACAATTCGCACAACGCTCTATGAAATATTTTTAGTCATTACTTTTTTTTTGAGCAATCACGATTGCTGATTGCTTCTATTTGACTGATTTGATGTCCTATAATTTTATTTTCCCGCCAGCACCCTCTGCAGCACCACCGTCGACCGTCCGCCTCACGATGCTGCTCCTCTTCCGAAAACCGTCTCCAGATTGCATCCATATACTACACACACAAGCACCCATACACACACCTACATACACACACACGCATACATACAGACACCTACACACACACACACACACCTACACACAACTACCCACACACTTATGCCGGCACACAGACACAAACACGTATGCCTACACACACATACACATCCCCCCCCCCACACTCAAACACTTTTACACACAATTACCCACACACTCATACCTGCACACAGACACAAACACACATGCCTACATGCGCACACACACACACACTCGTGATTGTGAAAAACATAATTTGAATTCAAGAGGTCAAAGTTCAAATTATTTTTCTTTTCTAATTTCTCCTTGTGAAATAATAACGTTAAAAAAAAAACGAATTTAAATATTTATAAGAGTAATAATCATTTCAACACCAGATATTATTATAATTTTACAATTTTTGGAGAAGACAGTTCTCTCAAAATATTTTGCCTCCTAACATTGAGCTATATCACTGTTTAGCAGAGAAATTTACTAAAAATATCATTCACGAGAATCTCTCATGCATTCAGAATCGAATTAGCAAGTAAATATGGTTAATGATCCGTTAGCTCATGTAAGATAATTGCACGTTGAAAGAGCATAAAAGTAAAGACAAAAACGTGCTTTAATGTAAAAGAAGCAACCACCGTGAATTAATAGAATTCAAGCTAATTTTGCTGAAGAATAAAAGAGTAAACATTCACAATGCGTAATGATATTTTTTCCCTAATGGATAGTTTACCTTATGTTGAAAAAACGAAAATAAATTTAATTGTATTTTGGGATTCTATTAATTAACACTAATCTCAGTTTTCCGAATATGTTAAAAGTAGTCAAGTTGTGAGCAAGTTCATTAGGTGGTAAAAGCAATAAAAAAAATTCGACTGCTAATATATTACCCACATTGAAGATTATGAAGAGGTCTCTCATCCATTTCCCTTCTACTAAAGGGCAGGTTAAACATAATGAGGCTTATAAATAAGACTTGTTTAAAGACTAACATTATTTTTTGTTACAAAAGCAACAATAAGAATAAAAAAAGAACTGTGATCCCACTTTCCCCAATCAACTCTAATTTGAATTCTGAAACATTGAATTCAAACTATGTTTTTGCAATCACGAGTTGCGACAAGACCTACTCATTAGAGTTAATGTTTCTAGAAATGGCTCTCCCCTCCTCCCCCAAGCATGTCCCTCCTCCTGGGTGGTTACGTGTTATAGTTGAGAGTGTGTGTAGGCTTACGCGTGTGCACGTAGTCATGTGTATGTGTGTAAAGGCGCGCGCGTGTGCGTATGAGTGTGTGTATGAGCATGCGTGTGTAGGACATGGTCGCCACCCTCCAGCAGAAGTTGATTCCGGGGGACAGTGCTCAGTACCAGAGGAGCCGTGTCGGGGGGCGGTGGTACTGCAGAGGCCCATGGTCCAAGCTGAAAAAGGAACCACAACATCAAGGACTGCCAAATGAGAACAATAAGCAATCGTGATTGCTCAAAAAAAATCTTCGTTCATATTTCCCTGCTACTGTTAAAATTTTTCTAATATCGATTTAATTTATATCACAAAAAGTTTCAGATTTCTTCTGAAATATCTATTTTAGTATTAGGCCCCAGAAATAGTATTTGACATTGTGTAGCAGGGGAAGAGGGAGGAAACATCGTTTTTTTTTTCTTTTTTTTTTTGTTTATAGTGCACTGTAAAAAAAAATGTGTAACCTTACTCCATAAAAGCGGTGGCAGCTTAGCTGCCTCTACAGCAATTCAGTAACTTAACTGATAAAACTCGTGTATAGCTCATACGTTACACCAGTTTTATCAGTTTATCTTAACTTTAAGGACACTGATTCATTAAAAGTCAGTTAAAATCTTAAATTGTTAAAGAGTAATCCTTAACTTCGCAAGTAGAGGTAGATAACGTGCTTTAATTAAATAACATTTGTTTACCGTATGTAGAATAAAACACTACCATGATTGAGATTCAGTTTTGAAGCAAAGAAATGAGTGATTTAAATTAGTTTTTAAATGTAGCACTAAAGTTAAAAAAATAAAAAGATGTTTGGCTAAAATACCGGGTTTTATATAAAACTTAAAAAATGCCTGCAAAAGGAACGGCCAATGTATCAAGCATTCTGCAAAGAAGATTAAAATCATTTCAAGATCATTCAGTATTTATCATAGCATTAACCTTAAAATCAAGAGAGAAAAATTGTTAATTTTGAATAAGCGTTAACATATTCAAAGAAAAAAAAAGTCGTGTTTATTTTGCTCGACCTTAATTAATCATAGTAAGTGAGAATGCATCTTTGAATATAATTTTCTGACATTTTCGAGCGTGATTTCAAAGCTAAAGTAAAATCCGAAAGTTTTAATGCTCAAAAAAAATGTATGAACTAAACAAAAGAATAAAAAAAGAAATTACGGCATGAAGGAAATTTAGAAAAGTTCATCTTAAACATCATGCAAAATGACTTAATGTACCTCTTTGGGCGGGACGATTCTAACTTCTGAGAATAAAAATGTAAACAGTCCTCTAGGAAGACAAAAAGAAAAAAACAAGTAAATTACTTGAAAAGCAATTAAAGTCTCGTTCATTTAATTAGCAGCAAAAGAGCATTCATTTACGGTTTTAATGCAAGTTAGATGCGTGTTTCAAAGATTCCTCTTGACTAATTGTTCTAAGAGTTTCATGTATTAACACTAAGTGTTGATAATGACGTAAAAGGCAAAGAAATTGCTAATATCTTTTTCTCCTGCAAACATTAGCCTTAACTTACAAAATTAAAAGCGTATTAATAAAATATATATATAAATGTTTTTAAAATTTAAAATGTTTGTACTTAAATGTACAAAATATTCTGAATTTTTGAATAGTCAAATAATTTTTACAAGATAAAAACAATGTTACTAAGAGAAAAGTTGAAAATACAGTTTAACTTCCTGTAACTGAAGTGAACTAGACCAAGGCTGTCTAACTGGCGGCCCGCCAACACATATTGTAAGGCCCGCATCGATGTTGACATACATTGATGTTAATATTCCTGCTCTTGTAGAGGCGGATCGGCCTCAGTTTTCCCATTAAAATGTAAGCAAATTGCTTTATAATCTTTCTGTTTCATTGTTTTATAACTAATAATTCAACTATTAATTGTTATTGTATAAGAAGTAAGAGGTCATTATTTAACGTTTTCAAACTGCGGCCTGCCAGGTGATCAGTGAGCGGAATTCTGGCCCGTGGGCTCTTCGCAGTTGGACAACCCTGAACTAGACCGAGCTACCTTCGGTTAATCAAAACTTCGGATAAAAAAGTTACTTAAAAATGGCGGCTTCGAAACAGCCAAAACTTTTACTCTGTATTTCAATCTGTGCAATATGTAAAATAACTGATAAGTGTGATCTTTTCAAAAATATTACAAGACATGTGCTCAATAAATGCCACAATGTAATGTGAATTTAAAAAGATATAATATTGGAATTTTTTAATTTTTTTGCGTAATTTTTTCCTTAGTGAACTTTATTTTTGTCTTCAAGAAAATACCAAATACTAACAGGTTCCAACTAGTATTGGGTTGACAGTATTTTCCTCAGATTGTTTTTGACTCTGATCGAATTGAAAGGAAAATTAATTAGTGTTTCAACGTTTTACCAGCAGAAGTGATAAACATACAAAATGACGGAAATGCACGGATATAATTCGGTTTTTTTAGCAGGATCGACTCTTCACCAAAGATACTGAGGTGATAGTGTTTGTTTACCAAAATAACTGGTTAAATTAAATTTGAGGAATCTGGTTCCGGTTAAAAGATGTTCCGGTTTTAAGAGCTTCGAATCATCGAAGTTCTACTGTACGGGGTACTTTGGGGTTAGTACAAAAATTTCCTTTTTAAAGCTAAAACAAGCCTATTAATTCTTAGTATACGGTTTTTTTAATTGTTATTTATTATTTCATTTTGTGTTTGTTCACCATACATATTGATGACTAATAAAGTAAGACAAACAACGTTAGAAGAAGCACAAATTTGTAAATTACAGCAGACACGTGTTTCGGCGTTACAGGGAACGCCTTTTTCAATGCTTTTGTCGTATGTCTTTTCATCCATAGCTCATTATTTTTTGTATTGAAAAATGCGTTCCCTGTAAGGCCGAAACACGTGTCTGCTGTAATTTACAAATTTGTGATTCTTCTAACGTTGTTTGTCTTACTTTACTGTTCAGCACAAAGGTATTTATTTATCTTATATTGATGACTATCTAATGCAGTTTTGGTACAAAATTATGAAATATGGCCTCGAAACAATTATATTTTCATAAACACTTTTTGGAAAATTTCTAATACAGGAAATCCTGTATCACGTTTAAAAAATACCGAATACCAGAATTGTATTTTTGGTCCAGTACTGAAATCATCAAGTGTGATATATACAGGGTGTCTCAAAACGACAGCATAAACTCTCAACAGGTAGATTCCTTCCTGGAAGTACATAAGAACTGCCCAAGGAGGCATTACTGTACTATCCATAGAATTTAAAAAAACGAAAAACAAAGAATAACGTCACTGCCGGTGCAAGGAAAAGACACTTTATTGGACATATCAACAACAGTATACATACATTACATATAGCGACAAATACGTGTATAATGGTATAACGTGTATAATTTTAAACATTGTCGTTTATAAAAAAGGAAGTATTGTATTTGCAAACAAAATTTTTCACTCAAAAATCGACCTTAAAATTACCATTTTACTCACCCCCGAATGAATGTCGAGTTTTTTTTTTTTTTTTTTTTTCGACTCGATCACACGTGTATAAGTTCTTAAGAACGTATAGACATGCGAAATATCCATTTTGATGATTACCGAGTTAATTACAACTAGTTTTCTCTTGACGTCTGTATATACGTATGTGCATATGAGCGGGTGTGCGTATTTATGTCGCATACTCAAAAACGGCATGTCCTAGAAAGTTGAAATTTGGTACGTAGACTTCTAGTGGGATCTAGTTGTGGACCTCCCCTTTTGGTTGCATTCGGGTGTTTCTAAAGGGGTCTTTTGCCCCTTTTGGGGGGGGGGGGGAATCATTGTTAATTTCGATGTAAACTCAAGTAGTGTTATTATTTGGCGGACACTTACTTCGGCGATATATCGCCAGTCTTTTGGTCGCGAAGTTTTTTTGCCAACTTGGCGACAAATTTGGCGATTTTTTTTTTAAAATCTGATTTCAATTTAGTCACTGTTGGTGATATTTAGAGAGTAAACTATTGAATCACATTAAAATTGCCAGTAATGGAGAAATTATATTAAATTGGAGTAAAAGGAAGTCATGTGATGCACACAACTGCTCGTTTCCTTGCACCGGCAGTTACGTCATACATTGCTTTTCGTATTTTTCTCGTAATCCATGAATCGTACAGGGACGCTTCTTTGGGCAGTTTTTATGTACTCCCAACAAAGAATCTAGCTGTAGAGAGTTTATTCGATCGCTTTGGGACACCCAGTATATTGTTTTGTGGCAACGTCAGTTTTTGTAATGAAATTCTATGAACTTTTGCGTTAGTGTAACATACTATATTTCGTTCATTAAACATATCAGTTTTTTTTTCATAGTTTTAATCCTTGCAAAATTCAAACGTTAATAACTACAGCATCGAAATATATCACAAACCCTCTGAAAGTCCCTAAACTGCATCGCATTTTGTATTCAATTGCATTATTTTCAAATGATAAGTTTTAGATTTTAAAAGTTGAAAGTAAACATGAAGCCTCAGACAGAATAAAATGATAATGCATTTTTTTATAAGTAATGTTCTAACTAAGCTAACTTACATCATATTAGAGCAGTTTGTTCTGTGCGATATAAAAATATTGGCAAAACACGGATGGAAATTTTATTCTTTCAAAGCAACAAAACACTTCGTCTTCTACGACTTTTAAATGAATACGTTACATGAAGCAAAAAAGTAGCATTTGTGCAAATCTATGCTCTTCCGTAGCAATGTCTAGAACGCCAATAAGTCACAATTCCCATCTTTTGAACACCAAAACGAACAAAAATAAAACTTCTATTCATGATACAAATGCTCGAAAAGCGGATTGTTTAAAGACGACGCTATGTCAAATTGTAAGACCGAGAATTCATTTCAAAAATTCTTTTCAGCGTTTTTGACTTATGACGCGGAAGCATTAAGGAAGGCTTAGATAAACTGAATTTATATCCATTACAAGAACAACAATGGAACAGTCGGACGTTTTGTATTCGAGTATTTTCCGTCGTTAGAGCGTTTGAAATATTATTCGCAACAGTTTTCGACATTATGTGATGCAAAAAACGCAATTACTTCTTTCTTCCGATAAATAAAGACTTATTGCACATCATGGCAAAAGTCAAACAAAAGATTTAGACTCAACTGTGGAGCCTTGAAGTGCACGAACTATCGGAAATGAAAGAATTGTCCTCGACAATTGTTGAAGCAGCCTTATTGTAATGTAAAATACCATTTATATTTTAAATCTCGAAGTCTTTTTTCTGCTCCTATAAAATTTACATTCAATCAAAGATTGTAAATTAAATTGTAAAAAAGCAGTCGAAAACTTTGTACTATTTAATGAGTAAAACGACAACAACGTAAAGGGTGTCCCAAAATTAAGGCAAGATTTGAATTTGCCACCATTTTTTCCATAAATTGTTGGCAGCCATGAAAAAAGAACAATTTGACAGTTGAGAGTTTAGGGTTAGTAAAAATGGGGTGTTATTGTACCATACAGCTAGAGAGAGTGAAACATTTCAATTACTGCATAAGGCATTTCCTAGTCACGTACTCTCTCATTTCGGTGATCAGAATTGGCACCCTAGATCGTGTGATTTAACATTTTTAGATTTCTTCTTATGGGGTTATTTGAATTCAAAGGTCTATGTCAACAAGCCCACAACCAACCGTGCATTACCGTGTTGCGATACCGAGCGCCAAGAACAGTAACTGCTTGACCAGCCTCAACTTTCATTATTTTTGAAACAATTGTTCAATAATGAAAGCGTGTTATTGTATCGTATAACACTCCATTTTTGATTACCCTAAACTCTCAGCTGTCAAATTGTTCTTTTTTCAGGGTTGCCAACCATTTATTGCAAAAATGGCGGCAAATTCAAATCTTGCGTTAATTTTGGGACACCCTTTACATAAAGTACAAATAAAGTAATAAAATAGAGTTAAAAACTCAGCAAGCAGCTGTTTCGGGGTTGTCAAAGGCAAGCCCTTTCATCAGTGCATAATAGAAGAACGAAAAATCAATACAATGTAGACCGAACGACAAAAAAAAAACTTTTTTAAACTACAGCCTAAACTCTATTTTATTACTTTATTTGTTCTTTATGCGCGTTTTGTCGTTTTACTCATTGTAGATTAATTTAAAATGTATAAAAAAAAGTTTGAAACTATTCTTTTTAGTTTAGTAATGCGTTTAGTATCTCTAACACATTATTCGGTATTTTTAGTTTTATACTAATTAATGTGGACAGAAATAACGAATTTTGAAGCAGTATTTAGAATTCTATCTATCTCAAGTCACAAAACAAAAAATATGACTTCGTTTTTAAAATAAAAGTAAAAGTGATAAATTTAATTCTCGAAACATTTTGTATGGAGTATAATGCTAGGAACAAGAACAGAAAAAAGAAGAAACTTAAAGTTAAAATTTGCACTAAAAATCTAGTTATTAGCTGGTAGAAATTTTCAGTATTTTTATGTGTATGAGCATTTATTATTTGTTTATAACACTAGAGGACATGAGTTTGATTGTCTTATATCTATAACTTGTTTTTTTGCGAAATAATGTTTCTTGAGTTCAAAAAGATCTGAGTATATATATATATATATATATATATATATATATATATATATATATATATATATATATATATATATATATATAAAGACTAAGGACAAAATTGAAGGAAAAATATTTCGAATCAAAAGGATCTTTCTATACACGTTCTTCATCAAGAGCTTTTTTCCAACAGAGGTCTTTTGAGGCAAATTCGTCTTAAAATTCGGGACTGATATTTGCCTTAAATTTCTCCTTAGGCGCTACTATAAAGCTTTTGAAACGTTCTAAATTTAGCAAAAAATTGTTCAAATCAAGAGTTAAAATATGGGAATGAGGTCTCATCACTGAGACCTTTCAAACGAAAAAAAAGGGGGGGGGGGTAAATCGGACTATTCATTCAAAACATATTACTGTGGAGGGTCAGACAGGCAGAATGACAAATAACTATTTCCCTCATCTCACAACTTTATTTTCAAAAAAAAAAAAATTTTATTTCTTTATTGTTTTCAACGATATTTTAAACATACATTAAGCCTTTTTTTATGCTTTTCTTTTTCTCTATATTTCACTTTTAGGAGATAGTAGGCAAGAAACCACTAAGGTCGGTTCTCCTTGATTTGAAGATGGCATCAAACTGACATAGGTTTTTTATATATATATATATATATATATATATATATATATATATATATATATATATATATATATATATATATATATATATATATATATATATATATATATATATATATATATATATATATATATATATATATATTGCTCAAATGAGATAAGACAATAAAAAACAGATGGCATTTCACATTGATACCAATGCTTTCCATTGCTGATACTTCGAGTTTAAAAATATCGTTTTGTTTGAATTTCTTTTTATAAAAATTTACAAAAACAAATTATACTAAAACTGTTTACTCCATTTAAATTTTTTAATGCCTTATAAAATTTTGTGTTCTCAGGTTTATTGGATGATATTCAAAATCCTATTCATAACTAAGACAAATAATGTAACATTTGTCAAAACAGAGAACAAAAATAACAGTTTTGGAAGTTCATAAAAACGTGCGTGACAAGAATAAACAACCATAGTTCTTCATAAGCAGCTAAGCACGGTGAAATCTTCTTTTCTGTTTTTACTCAGGGCGCTGTGAAAGAGAAGTAAGCAACAGGAGAAAAGAGAGCAATTTTAGTCTGAGAAAAACTTCATGTGTTATTTTCCAATGTAGTTTAATGTGTATTTCGCGAAAACATTTGCATAGACATACGAAAATCACATTTTTTTATAGTAAAAAGAATTTGGTCTGTGGTTATTTGAGATTTGTTTTGAATGCTAATGATTGTGAATGTAGTTAACCGAGAGAGAAATAAGACTGTGACACTCTCTGCATAAAAAGTTTGAGTAATTTAATTGAAAGTAGCAGAATATGGATCGCAGTGAAATAGTTGAGATAGCTAACTCATCTTTTTGTGTCTCACCGACACGTTAAGAGACGAATCTATATTTTTAATTCTTTCCTTACAGGTTATACTGCTCCATCAATACATATTTCGAATTTATTGCACTTTTCAAATTCACCTCTGCAACCGACTGTGAAAAAGGGGGCAATGTTATTTTCTTACATAAATGACCTATTTGGCCCTCACCTCCTGCACTCCGCATTCTCCCACACAATCCTTTCATTATTTGGTTTTATCAGAATAATTGATAATACATTAGCCCACCTTCTTTCTTACATTACATTAACTTTGTTTTCTTATTCCTTTCAACTGCTCTTGAGTTCAATGCGTGAATAATTTTAACTACTTTTTCATTTTATATGGATATGTAAAGTTCTCTTTTATTGTTTTTACAGTTTTTGTTTATTATTTAATGTATTTATATTTTAAGCTTTTAGTTTTTAAATTTTTGTTGTTATTTACAGTTTATTCTCCCTCTTAATTTTGACATTATTAATGTTGTTATTTCTTCCCTATTTTGCTTTAAATATAATCAAATGCATTTTTGTGTAATCTATGGTATACAAAAATCAAAAATGTTATAACCAACACTAATCCTGTGATTTATAATTATATTTCCCCCGCTGTAACATCCCTTCCTTTGACCTGTTCTTCCCTGGATAGTAGACTTCACTCCCCTCCTCAAACCGATAAGGTCTAGATATTATACAGGGGGGGGGGGGAAGGAGTTCATTTATGTTTCCGTACAGTACCAATGTAAGTTGGTTATTTGATTTGAACTGTGTAACTGTCTCTTTCTTGTCATTGGTTTCGAGGAACGTGGGGTCCGGAAAACATCATGATTTGCATTCGTGGCTTCAAAATAGTTTGAAGTTGCTTTGCACTTCAGAAGCCAAGATTTTCGGGGGATATATAACTTCCAATTCTTTTCATTTGTCGTTATAGTGATCACTTTCATTTTTTTCTCTCTCTCTTGACTTTAAACTACAATATCCGCGGAAACATATTATCTTCAGCAAATCTACATTTTTTAAATACGCTTCTACTCCTCGAATTTGAAAAAGAAAGGGCCATGTCTTTACCTGTTCTTATGATGTATGTTATATCTCTAACTTTCGGTTGAATTAAAAATGTTAATGGAATTTCTCCAAAAAAAAAGAAAAAAAACTTTATTCTCTGAGGAAACATTCAACAGACATTCTACGAATTACAAAAAAACTTTAAGCTGTTTTTGCTTTTATATCCCCCGCTTTATATTATAAGCTTATAAGCTTATCTTATAAGCTTATATATCCCCCGAAAAACTTGGCTTCTGATGTGCAAAACAACTTCAAACTATTTTGAAGTCATATATGCAAATCATGATTCTTTTCGGATCGCACGTTCCTCGAAACCAATGACAAGAAGGAGACAATAAAACATTTCAAATCAAATAACCAACTTACATTGGCACTGTACAGAAACATAAGCTACTGTTTCCCATGCATTTAACATTGTACCAACCAAATCTTTTTATAAATCCGAGTTCTCGTCAAAACAGGGCTCGCTATAAGAGAGTTAGACTGTAAAAATATTCTTGTTTTGTGTTTCTGATTTTTTTTATTAAAGAATTCCATAAGCAAAAAAAGAGAAAATATTTTTCAATGATAACTATCTAAAATCAATCACAGGGAGTTAACGTATTTCGTTACATTTTAGTCCTCAAAGTGTTCTTCCTTTTTTCGCTTTCTATTCCTTTTTATATATACTAAACATCATGTTCCTCGAGAATAGCATTCCCTCTTGTACTTCATGGCTTTATTTAGTTTATTTCCCGGAGTTCCAATAATAATATATGTTGCATTTATATCTACAGTAGGAAACAGCATCCATCGGCAACTAGAAAAAAAGAAGAAAAAGAAAGCAAGAAAGGAAATCCCATGGCAAAAGTAAAAAAGCTGTAATGTAAGAAAAAATGTCTTTACACTATCGAATCGTTATCTCATGTCAAGTGTAGTAAATACAGCATGGAAACCAAGAGCTTCTATCACGTACCGAGGTGTCTCATAAAATAAATATCGCGTTTCCGTGCCGAATGAAAAGGAAAGGAAATAAGAAAAGAGCTCTTCATTTCTTTCTCATCCAAAAGTTGAGTTTCGTTCTTTGGGTTATATTATCCTATCCATCTTCTGTTGAAATAGATTTAGTCGCAGGTTTCAAAATAATTGTGATGTTTTTTAATGAAAGAAGAAATAAAAACGAATCTTAAGTACATAAAATTTGAACTTGCTGGGTGAAATTTTTTGGAGTGCAAAATAATATAAAATGTATACTTTCTTTTTTTTAAGGAGTTACAGTACCTCAAAAATAATGAAACGATGAAAAAAAAAATATTGCTTAATTCAAAACTAAAATCTAGTTCAAACACAGGGAAAAAGTTTCATTGCTTTAGTTCAAATATTTAAAAGTTATGAGTGGTTTAGGTCATGCTCGCTATGTATTCTTATGCAAAAGAAAAACTTTAAATTGATTTTTCTCGATTATCTTTTTTTTTTTTTTTTGTTTTCATGTAATAAGAATCCCTAAGGCTTTTTTTTTATTAATGTTACAGCTTAAAAGTAATACTTTTTGCAATTAGGATAATATATTTAACCATACTGTGCATGGGATTATGGGGAAGTTGTAGTAGAATTTTAAATGTAATTGTTAAAGAACTTAGATTTTTGCGTTGTGTGAAATATGTATGTATAACCCATTCGTATCACGATCCTCCCCAGTTTGTGCACGTGCATAGAAAAGGTAACGTATCCATGGTGACTTATCATCTGGGATTGGAGATATAAAAAAAGGTACCTGGAGAAATGAGGACACAAATTGTAGATAAAAAAGACGATTCATTTACTGTTACTTTGGGGACTTGACTGGCTGGTGCGGATGCCGGCGATCTCCTTCCACTAACTCCACATACAGTGGCTCCCAAAAGTGTTCGTACACTTTGAAATTTTTTAGTAAAATCAAAATAACTCAAAACTGAAATCGAATATAAAGTCCAATATTTTTTCACATCATTCCTATGTCATTCTAAATATAACCCATTGGTTTTTTTCAAAATATTGACGAATCTTCTTTTTGAAATGGGTCAGAAAACGAAGAGACAGAGAAATAACACGCCACAAAAGTCATCGTACACTCAAATATTTTCGAATATATTCATGATTAAAATTATCATATGCCATTTTATTAATATTTTTGCATTGTGTTGACCCTTATAAGTCATTTGGCTTCAATTTTTTGTTTATTTATTCCTTAATATATTGCTTATTACTGTAAAATGACTGGTATTCGTAAAAATCCACAAATGCCATTCAAAATTTGAATTTTTTTCCCACAGTAGTGGTAAATTGGTTTGAAATGTCTCTAAATTAGTTAATTTATTTCTTTATATAGTAAAGTGCTTGATAAAATGCTTTAAAGAAAGGAATCGGATCGAAAACAAGGTAAGAAAAGGTCAACCGGCAAAGTTGACAAAACGTGATTGTAAGTTTAAAGTTAAAAAATTTATGAAAAATACACATTTGAGTACTGTAAAAGTTTCTGCAGAGTTAAATGAAACATTTTACATTTAATTTTCACCTAAAATTGTTCGCCAAGTTCTTTGATTAGCTGGATTAAATGGGACCTCTTCCCGCAGAAATTTTCTTTGTCGTGTGAAAAACAGAAAGCTTACGCTTTTCGTCCCAAAATCAATGATAAATAAGCTAAAAACAGTTTAGAATCATGTCTTTCTTACAGATAAAAATTAATTCAACATTTTTGGTTAATTTGTTGTATAACTGTAAGTAGAAGAAAAAATTAGGAACTTAATCTTTAGAACTTAGTTGGATCAGTTAATCAGGACGGTGAAGGTGTTTTAGTGTGAGGGTGCATATCAGCATCAAGACTTGGTAGTTTGTAATTTTTTCATGAAATAATGAATCATGCTGTTCCTTTAAATATTTTAAAAACCAATTTTGAACTCTTAGCCAAAAATTTGGTTATTGGAAACAACTTTGTTTTTTATCAAGATAACGATAAGAAGCACAAGGTTTTCAACGTTTGCGTATAGTGCCTCGAAAATTGTCCTAAAGTTTAGAAAATATCCCCTCAATCGCCATATTGGAACTTAATGTACTGTATTTAGAGATATCTGGAGGCTAGATTACGAAAATAGGGCTTTAAAACGAAAATAGAGCTAGAAACAGTAAGGCACGAAGTGCGGTTGAACACTTACTCAGAAATTACGCAAAAAAAAGAAAGAAAAAGAATGAAATCTATTCCCAGACATTTAAAAGGTGTTATTAATACTGTATGATATTCTACTAATTAATAACTTAATCAAAAGTTAGATTATTCAATAATATATAGACTTTTTATAAAGTGTACGAAGACTTTTGTGAGATAAAATTTCCGGCACTTTTCGGTTTTTGATTTTTAAAAAATTAAATTTTAACATTTTTTAAAAACTTTTCATGCAGTTATGTTAAAAATTGAACATAGACCTTATAATTAAATACCTATTCCGAAATATTAATTCTAACCAATGATTTGGGGCCTATTTCGTTGAAAGTCGCAGGTGTACGAAGACTTTTGGAAGCCACTGTATATCCTGACTCCCGAAAAAAGGACGCTCGCACAATGGAACGCTTCATATACATCACTTTGGGCATGGTTCAGTTCGCATGGCACGATTTGGATCCCGGTGAGCAGCGGGCAGCCCTGCCCAATCCATTCCTAGAGGACATCTCTATCATTCACGAAGCGCAGTTGAAGAGTCCACGCGAAATTCCACGCTCGCGGATCATTTTTATCACTATTCAGGACCGTAGTGGAGCGTTCAGGCGATTCTTACATGTCCGCAGGTCATCTGATGTAGAACTTATTTCATAGATGTTCCATTTTTATAAAAAAAACACGGGTGATGATAATTGTTACAGGAGAGAAAAAAGGAGACACGACGATACAGGCAACGGATGTGGCTCAACTGACTTTTTCCCACGTGCGCCACAGCCGAGCTCAACTCTGTGTTGCCATACACATTTTTAAAACATTTCGACCGAAGTGCTTCTTCTTCTGTCCGAGAGCAATGGAGGTCAGCGTTGCGTACATAGAGATCAAGGATAGTGGAAAAAGAGAGGAGATCCGTAAAATATATGTCGAGCTTCACGACATATTCTCCCCCCTGACACAGTTAAGAAAAATTTAAAGCCAAACAAACAAAAAACGAAAACCCCAAAAAAATTTTTTTGTATATGAAACCCTATCACTAACCAACATCTCGCATTAACCAGTCACTTACATGGGTGCTTACATAAACCAGTACCTCAGACGGTACCTTTGAAAAAGCTTGATTAAACAATCATAAAAATATACATGATATACAAAAAGGAAGTATCTAGAAATTCATACATACTTATATGCATCAGAACAGTATGTCAGAAAATAATTTGTTGATGACAAATTATTATTATTATTATTATTCCACAAGCATATACCCTCAAGTGATAACTCGAGTACTTCACTCAAGAAGGTTCAACTCGTTGTACTTAATCTTAATCCTGATTTTTTTTTTTTTTTGATACTTCAACAGAAAAAAACATATTAGTTTGAATTTTAAAAAAAACATGAGAAAATTTTTTTTTTGAAATCTTCACAACCAAACATTTTCAAATGGTGAAAATAGTACGTAAAATAGTGTATAAGTTTAACTAACATTTAATCAAAGTATATTCGACTATGCTTCACATTTGTTATGAATGTATACTCCTCCTTTGTATTCATTTTAATTGAAAATTTGCATTAGTGGCAAACACTATCTTGACAGTTCACCAAAAAAAGTTCTTAGTTTCAGTCACTAAAATTTTTTTTGAAGAAAACAAATTTTTTTGAAAAGTTCATTTGGCTTTGATGTTGAAAGATGATTGTCACAATTGCTCATAATTAAACTGTCATTTGATTGTAAATTACCAATTTTTTTATACACACTGTACTTCAATCAAATTTTGTAAAGACACATTAAAAATTATACACAAACAATGCAAATTAAAATATTGAAAAAAACTATGTACAAAATATTCGAAGACACCAGTTTTCAGATCACTCCAACACAGCCATGTGTATTTGTAAGTTCAAACTGATTATGTGTGAACACAAATCACTTCAATCCTTTGGAAAACATCACAATATCCTCCCCTTAAAAATTTTGCAAAAGAGGTAAACTAAAGTGTATGAAACAAATATTAAACCGAATAAAAACCAAGAAATTACCTTCATAATGAAAATTTAAGCTGCCATCACCAGAGGGAATTTTTTTTTTTTTTAAACAAAAAAAAAACAACCAAAATTCAAAACAAACAAGATCTGTAAACAAAACAAATATGATGCCAGCATCAAAATAACAAACGTAAACAAATAAAGTTTGAATTGAAGAGAAAACCTTAACCTGATCAGTGTGCACCCTGACTCAAGAAAAGTGAAAAAATTATTGACAACTTTTTAAGTAATACCTTGTTTTATACACTTGAGTTTGTTCCTCGACATTAGAGCTATTTCCCTGATAATGTTGTTTCCTGTGGATTGCAGGTCTTAATCTATCAACATGAACTTTAAATGTATTTGCAAAAGAGTTTTTGGCAAACCTAATTAAATAATTCACTGCGTTACATCTTTTAATAACCTGATATGGCCCAGTAAATTTTGGTTTAAATTTGTCCTTAGATCTTAAGTACACTATTTGCCCTTCCTTAATATCCCTGAGCTTAGCATTTTCATGTAGCTTCACATTTTGCTCATATTGTTTTCTCTCTAAATTTGAAAAGGCTGTGGTATACTGTTTCTGTAAGGTTTCAAGGACATGTGCCATATATTGAGTTTTGTCCAATTGAACACATTTTATATCGGGGTTATATGTGTCAAAAATCAAAGCCAATTCCCTACCAAAGTGAAGAGAATTAGGAGTAAAACCCGTTGAGCTGTGTACAGAACCATTATACAAATTCTGGTGAATTTTTAGCGCATGTGAAAAATTATACCCTTCTTCTTGCATTGCTAAAATAGTGGCCTTTATTCCGGTATTTATCCTTTCACTTTTTCCGTTGGCTTGTGGTCTACCTGAAGAAGTGTGTCTTAGTTTAATACCCAATGTTTTTGACAAGGTCTCACACATTTCAGCTGTAAATTGTGAGCCTAAATCTGTTAAATTTACAGCGGGTCTCCCAAAAATACTTATATATGTAAACAAATGCTTTGCAACAGATTCCGCAGAAATGTTCGACATTTGATATAATTGCATATGTCTACTGAAATTGTCAAGCATAATAAGTACATATTGTCCATTCCCTAGGGGGCCCAAAATGTCGCAAGAAACTTGATGACCTGGTTCATGAGGAATAAAATTTTTGCCTAAAGGAGCTTTTTGCATAGCATAAGGCTTCAATTTAATGCATTTATCACAAGAATAAACCCAATTCAATGTTTCAGCATACATTCCTACCCAAAAATATTTTTGTTTAATGAACTCATAAGTTTTTGCTAACCCTTGATGAGCCAAGTGAGCAATTGCCATAACCTTAGGTCTCAGTGACTTAGGAACAACAATTTTATATACTACTTCATTATTTTTCTTGTCGTTGAAAGCATACATCAGTACCTTACTTGAAGGGTGGATAAAATATTGGTCCACTTTTTTAGTTCTACGTTTTGACGACATTTTTTGTAAAATTACAGCTAATTCAGAATCCTTTTGCTGTTCTTGTCTAAATGACTCATCAGAAATTTCTAACCTAGGGTCATGTGGGTTCCGATTAGAAACATTTAGCTGGTTTACAAACTCATAGGTGTCATTATTTTCCTGATTGTTATTACTACAATTTTGAGTTTCCCTAGAGCTACTAGTCATATTTCTAAAATTTTCCTGCCAATTATCTAGACTACCCTCGGTTTCGTCCTCATCCTCTATATTTATAATGGGTAAAATTGCACTAGAATTTAAAAGATCTTGATTTTCTTTTAGACTTTCATTTGGTAACTGTTCAGAAATTCTAGAGATAAAATCCGAAAGCACATTTAATTCCCCTTTTATAAATTTCATGGTAAATGTATATTCACTTAACTGTAATAGCCATCTAGTAGTCAAATCAGCAGGCGATGAAATCTTTTTATAATGCTGCAGTGGTAGACTATCAGTCAATATACAAAAATGACGTGAATAAAGATGGTATTTAAATGCTTGTACCACTTTTACAGTTGCCATTAACTCAAGTTTAATTGCAGGATACCTTTTCTCATGTTTGGAGAGCGCTTTGCTAAAATATGCAACCGGGTGTAATTTCCCGTCATGTTCCTGCATTAGTACCGCAGCAATCGCTTTGCCACTAGCATCAGTATTTAGTACGAATTCTTTATTCCAGTCAGGTAGTTTTACAAAAGGTGCAGCGAAAAAATTTCTTTGCAACAAATTAAATGCTCTAGTGTGTTCAGAAGTCCACTTAGACTTATTTTTATGAGATGTTAGTTCAGTAAGTGGTTTAGTAAGTTCCGCATATGAGGGAATCAAATGTCTGTAGTAACCACATAATCCCACAAATTTCTTGACTTGTTTTGAAGTTTTGGGAATAGAAAATGAAGTTACTTTTACTATGTTGGACTTAACCGGTGACACCATACCCTGTGTTATGCTAAATCCTAGATAATCTATATTCGTTTTATGAAAAATACATTTTTCAGGAGATAGGGTTATGTTATATTTCTGAAAAATGTTCAAAACTGCTGTAATTTTGTCTACAGACTCTTGGAAACTTTGGGCACAAATTAATACATCATCCTGATAAGCAAACAAAGCTGGGAGATTTACTTCCTCTAAAATAGAGTCCATCAGAGATTGAAAAATTGAACTCGAATTTTTGAGTCCGAAAACTAATCTCTTATTTTTAAATGTACCAAAAGACGTAGTAAATGCTAAAATATCTTGGTACTCTTCAGGAAGTTTAATTTGCCAATAGGCATTCTTTAAGTCACATACAGTGAAAAATTTATATTGAGCAATATTGCTAAGTATGGTAGCTATTTTTGGAAGAGGGTAAGACGATGATTTTAAAATGCTGTTAATTAGCCTCAAATCCATAGCTAGTCTATATTTAGGTGGGTCATTTTTATTTGTACACTTCTTACGAACAAGGAGCATAGGCGCCGATCACTCAGTATTTGTTCGAGCAATCAAATCTGCGGCTTGTAACTGTTCAATTTGCTCTAAAGCCTCCTTTTGTAGAGCCTGCGGGATTGGGAAAGGTAATGTCTTAATTGGGTTCTTGTGAATAAAGTCTAATTTTGGTACTACCTTATCAGTACATCCCAGTGTATATAGATTCTTAGAAAATGCAGCCGAATGTGACATTAAAATGTCCCTTAGGTGGTCTTGTTGTTTACTATCTAAATGGGTTAAGTCAAAATCAGTTTCTTTTAACTCCTCTTTGCGTTTCTGTAAAACCTCCTCACTAGCTGTAATTAAATTCAAATATTCCCTTTGAACATTCTTATCATTCCCTGCTCCAAATTCAATGTCTGAAATTATGTTTCCAATAACCTGTCCTTTATTTAGGTGAATTTTTTTTGTTTTCGACACATTTTTGATATACACATAGATTTGTTTTGATGATTTATTTACATTACCAGAGTTCAATTTGTTTGAAGAATTTGAAATTGGAAAAGTAGCATTTTGATCAATTTGTAACAAATTGAGATATTCATTAATGTTATTGTCATTTGAAGAGTAAATAGTAGGATCACATTCAAGATCAACAGATTTTAAAGACGGGTCAAACAAAAAGTTTTCAGCGGTCACCCTTTCAGACATTGAAACCAAAGCATAGCATGATTCATTTGGGGGAATTATGAGTTTCTTAACAAGACGAGCATGAATTTCTTTTGGATGGTATGCACCGACAAGTGGAATATCCTTATTGTTGATGGAAATCAAATATTTGTCTATGTGCATACACACATTATGGCGGAACATGAAGTCAAAACCTAAAATTGCTCGATATTTAGATTCTTTTGGAAGTTCAACAATATAAAAAGTGTGTCTGAAATGTATTTTGTTCAATTTAAATGATACTTCTGCACATGCTGAGAAATCCACAGAAGAGTTTACAGTAGCAATTGACACCTTACGAGAAAGAAATCTATATTTTACCTCAGATTTTATGCTTTCGAAGGTGTTTTTATCCAAAATGCTAATTGTCGACCCTGAATCAATCAAAAACAAAACTTCGTGATTATTGAAAGAACCTTCAATTAAGGGCAAGTTAACACTGTCATGATTAGCCACATTATAAATAAACTCATATTTTGTGGAAATTTCAGTCTGTGAATCCGCATCACTTTTCTCGATGGCATTAGTTGAACTACACTTTTTTTTTATTTTTAGAAGTTTGACATGCTGATGGAAAAAAATTTTGAGAGCCTGACTCATCAGCCAGTGCAGGTCTTTTTTCTAGTTTAAATTTTCCCCATTCGAAATATTTTGAGAATTACTAGCCCAATTTCTAGTGTTTCCCCTATTTTGCCTAAAATTGCCGCTTCCCCTAAAATTTTGTCGACCTGACGAACCTTGATAGTTTGAATTATTCTGATAGTTTGAATTATTCTGATAATTTGAAGAACTTTGGTTCAAACATTTATACTCTCTACAAGAAAAAAAAGTGTGCCCTTGACGACTACAAAATTGACAGAAAATATTATTTCGAAATTGTCCCCTGTGACCAATATTCTGCCTGTTTCCCCTATTTTCAGAACCAAAATTTTGTTGATGGTTGTTATACCTATTCCTAACATTATATGGTTCAGATCTGTTTCTGTTCCCATGAAATTTTTCCCCATTCGAAAATTGTCTTTGTGAGCCGCGACATTGTTTAGCTGAATGACCTTTCTTTTCGCATAATTGACATTCAATTCGATTGTGCGCCTGTAAATTGTTAATCTGCTCTTGCATTGCCTTAATTTGAGTTTCATATTCATTTTGAGTGGATGTATGTGGGTTTACTGACATACACGCAGACAATAGGGAAGTTGCAACCTATTAAATGTTCATATTTTGGCTATTGGATATTGTTAATTGACCCTCAAAACTGAAAAATTCACCATCGCCGAATTTTAAAACACCGTGGTTGATTTTTAATGAATTTTTAAAAATCCACGCGCAAAAGTGCGCGCTTCTGAAACGTCACTAGCCTACGTCACAGGGCGCGAATGGGCAGCCTTCCGCCGAAGATCCCTTGTTTTCGCTAGGAACATTTTGAGCGCGCTGATATTTTTATTTTTTAGAAATTCAGTAATCCTTTTGAACACACTATGGAGACTGGATTCGTTAAAGCACAATCTAAATAATCTTCCTCATGTAACACTAATGAGGATATTCGAATATTTCCGAGAGGATGAGAGGTTTAATGTTCCAGAAACGCGAGGAGTTAAATGCGAGGAGATAAGCCTTTTACGTTTCATCTACGAAGTCGAATGCGTGACCTTCGGATTCTCCCCTACCGGAAGAGCCCATGACGTCACTTCCTATGCCATCTGACGTCACAGGCGCTTGAACTTTAAAAATTAATTTAAAAAAAACTACTTATCGTATCGCAAAAATTTTTTCACCTATGATGTTCATACATGTTACTCTATCATATAAAAATAAAATTGAAAAATCGAAAACTTCCCTATTGTGCATCCTGGCATTTCTGTGCGAATGTTACTGCCTCCTCATACTGAGTTACATCCTTTTCAAACAGCTTACATTTTATATCAGAGGGCAACGCATTAGAAAACTGCATAAACTTTATTTGTGATAGTGCCTTTTTATCACAGTTGTAATAAACTTTTACCGCCATTGCATCAATCCTATGAGCTAAGGACTTAATTGATTCCGCTGGTAACAATTTTATGTTATTAAACTCTGTAACTGATACTATTTTGTTATTTGAGGAGAAAAATTTCTCAAATATGATCTTATCTTCTTTAATGGTCTGAATTTCTTGGAATTCGGGGCACTCAAGGAAACATTTTAAAGCATTACCAGTTAATTTTGATTTCATCAAACTGATCATCATGCCTTGGGTATAATTATTATATGTTTAGACATCATTAAGTTGGGAGAAAAAAAATTTAATCATATCCTCACTTCCGTCAAAATTTTGAATTGATATATTTAAGTGTGGGTGTACACCTGGCCGGTCGGAGGAACTGGGTGTCCCGGAAGAGTGAGTCACATCCGTTGGCATATTATCCCGTGTCTGATTTCTAGTATTAGGCATATTCTTACTTAAGACTTACAAGTCTTATAAAATTTTCCCCTTTTTTTTAAAAAAATTTAGATGAAATACATCGTACTCAAAACACACTCCTTATTTAAAAAAATAATTAAAACATATCACATGTAAAAAACATCGTATATCACATTTAAAAATTCTCGATGACATATAATACTGATAAGATCATTTTCATTTAAAAAAATATTATCATAGAGTTCTTTCATTTTACTATTGTTCATTATTTCTATAAAAATTCATTTTCTTTTCCCGTGCACGCAAACAAACAGGTGAGGAAGGTCAACGGCACCAAATTTATATGGGGAAGTTGTAGTAGAATTTTAAATGTAATTGTTAAAGAACTTAGATTTTTGCGTTGTGTGAAATATGTATGTATAACCCATTCGTATCACGATCCTCCCCAGTTTGTGCACGTGCATAGAAAAGGTAACGTATCCATGGTGACTTATCATCAGGGATTGGAGATATAAAAAAAGGTACCTGGAGAAATGAGGACACAAATTGTAGATAAAAAAGACGATTCATTTACTGTTACTTTGGGGACTTGACTGGCTTGTGCGGATGCCGGCGATCTCCTTCCACTAACTCCACATATATGTTGACTCCCGAAAAAAGGACGCTCGCACAATGGAACGCTTCATATACATCACTTTGGGCATGGTTCAGTTCGCATGGCACGATTCGGATCCCGGTGAGCAGCGGGCAGCCCTGCCCAATCCATTCCTAGAGGACATCTCTATCATTCACGAAGCGCAGTTGAAGAGTCCACGCGAAATTCCACGCTCGCGGATCATTTTTATCGCTATTCAGGACCGTAGTGGAGCGTTCAGGCGATTCTTACATGTCCGCAGGTCATCTGATGTAGATCTTATTTTATAGATGTTCCATTTTTATAAAAAAAAACACGGGTGATGATAATTGTTACAGGAGAGAAAAAAGGAGACACGACGATACAGGCAACGGATGTGGCTCAACTGACTTTTTCCCACGTGCGCCACAGCCGAGCTCAACTCTGTGTTGCCATACACATTTTTAAAACATTTCGACCGAAGTGTTTCTTCTTCTGTCCGAGAGCAATGGAGGTCAGCGTTGCGTACATAGAGATCAAGGATAGTGGAGAAAGAGAGGAGATCCGTAAAATATATGTCGAGCTTCACGACAGGGATAAGCATTTTATAAATTACTCAAATGTTTAGAGCGTGTTAAACCTTTAAAAACCATATTATTCTTTTAAAAATTGCGATTTTTTACATAATTACAGAAAATCTTCCAATAAACACAAAAGCAAATGAATGCACAGATTTTTAGAGATGATGATTGTGACCGTTTAGCAAAAAGTTTTTTAATATTAGTTTAAAAACTAAAAAAAGCCTTAGGGATTTTAAAAAATAAAAATTTTACTAATTTTTTTGAATTTTGAAAAAGTAAGCAATATTTCAAAATTTTGAAAGTAAATTATTGATTACGAAACAAGTATGCATGTTATGGTTTCAAAGAAAAATAAAATTTACTTAAATTTTAAAAAAATGTTTGAAAGGTACTGTGATCCCTTAATAATAGTACATTTTGTTCCTATATCTAGGTAGCCATATTTTCAATGAACGTTCAATAAAATATGATTTTAAATACATCCAAACCTGTTCTTATGCGGTGGATAGACACCGCATAAAAAAAATCGCACAAAAAAAATCGTTCGAAACTTAACGAGTAGCTAAAAAAAGTTGTTTTCGCAACACAGTTATTTTTTTAATGCGGTGGATAGGAATCGCATAAAAAAACTTACAAATTGTAATATTGAAACGAAATCCAAATACACCAAGTGATAATTTTTGCCCAGTAGTTGGACAAAATTTCCCAAATAAGGAAATTTAGGGAAAGTCACAGTAACTTCCCATCGGGGTGCCTATGTCGTCACTTCGAAGATATTACCTCGCACTCGTTTTAAAAATTATTTCGTCAATCGAGTCCCAATCTACATTGCTGGCCAAATTATTAGACTAAAGAGTTTTTTTTTGTTGTTGTTTTTTGTATACTATTTGTACTAAAATACTATTTATTTTACTGTTAAAGTACAGTACATACTGTACACTGATTATTACGTTATTTTAGCATAATTTAATGTTTGCAGGTGGCAGCATTGTCTGCTTTGTTTATGTTCTTTGTTTATCTACCTACAAGGAACATAACCTCAATCAGCTTAAACAGTTCACTAGTTCTTTTTATTAGTGTGTTCTGTTATACTTCTAGTTAGTTTTAGGTAATTAGTGAGTATGTGTATGTGAGTATATATAATATTAGGTATAAACAATTTTTTACCTCCTTTTTTAAAAAGTTAAGAAATGGTGTAAACCTTGTGAAAAGTATGCCAAAAAGACTTAAATTTTTCATCAAGAACAAGGGAATGCATACCAAATATTAGATAATTATTTCACTGTTCGTTAATGTGTGTATAAATTATAAAAGTGTTCGTTAATGTAATCAATAAAGAATTCGCTTTTGAAACATTATTAAACTTAGTCTAATAATTTATCCAGCACTGTAATTGAAATATTAATACACCGCAACAAAAAATTCGCACAAAAAAGGACCGCATAAAAACAGGTTTGAGTGTTGTTTTTTTGTTTTTTTTTAAATAATAGTGCATTTAGTTCTTATATCTAGGAGCCATTTTTACCATGAACGTACACTTAAAATATGACTTTAAATAGTTTTGCCATCATCTGCAGAAATAGTTTTCATAGCAGGTTTGAAACCAATTGTGATATTTTTAAATAAAGTTGTAAAAATTAATCTAAACGTAGTTGCAACATTTAAACTTGTTGGATAAACGTTTTATTGAAAACGAATATAAAATTCATTCTCTTTTTTACTTCCTTTTTCAAAAAAGGAAGTATTGTATTCGCGAAAAAATTTTCACCCAAAAATCAGCCTTAATTTCCATTTTGCTCACCCCTAAATGAATGTTGAGTTTTTTTTTCGACTCGATTCTCCATGGATAAGTGCCTAGGAACGTACAGACACCCGAAATATCCATTTTGACGATCCCCGAGTTAATTAGAACGAGTTTTCTCGTGACGTCTGTATGTACGTATGTATGTGCGTATGTGCGTATTTGCGTATGTGTGTATGTGTGTATATGTGTATGTATGTCGCATAACTCAAGAACGGAATGTCCTAGAAAGTTGAAATTTTGTGCGTAGACTCCTAGTGTGATTTAGTTGTACACCATCCTTTTTGGTTGCATTCGTATGTTCCAAAGGGGGTATTTTGCCCCTTTTTGTGGGGAAATCATTGTTAATTGTTGAATAATTAAATTTGTCGCCAGCTTGGCGACAAATTTAGCAATTTATTTATTTTTTCTTAATTTATTTTTTAATCTGGTTTAAATTTGGCCACTGTTGGTGATATTTAGAGAGTAAACTATTGAATCATATTAGAACTGCCAATAATGAGAAAATGACATTAAATTGGAGTAAAAGGAAGTCATGTGATGCACACATCAGCTCGTTTTTTTTTTTTTTTTTTTTTTTTTTTTTTTTTTTTTTTTTTTTTTTTTTTTTTTTTTTTGAGCCGTCACAAATTTTGAACAATCACGAAATGTTTATTGTTTTCATTTGAGCTTTGAATGATGTTCCTATGATTTATTCCCCCCCCCCTCCGCCGTACCTTCATCTGCAGCACTACCGTCGATCGCCCCCTCCCCACCGAGACTGCGCCTCTAGCGAACAAAGTCTCCAGGTTGCATCAATATCCTACACACACGTGTACATACACACACACACACGAACGCCTACACACACGTGCGCGCGCGTACATTCACACACACACGATTACATACATACACACACACAAACGCGCGTCTACATACGCAAACAAGCTCGTGATTGTGAAAAACATAATTGAGTTCAAGATGCCAAAAATTATCTCACTTCAGAATGTTTTGAGTTTTATTTAATTAAGAAAACACCTTTTCTGCAGATCTATTTATTCAATAGACAGTTTTACACACAAACGGGTGAAATACTGTTCAATTACATACAACTAGACAATTCCTCTGATAATATAATTTAGTTAAGAGCCTTTTTTTACATTTTGTTGCATAAATTAACGTTTTAATACATGTGCCTTTACGTAAGGCTCGTAAACATGAAATTAGAACATTTTTACTAGCTATTTTTCATGTATTATTCAAAGATTGTGTTTTATAAACTCGATATTATTCACATATTTTTGCTAAACGAATCTAATTTCATGAAATGTATGCAACATTTCTTTGTTTAATCCTGCAATATTTCATATTATTAAAGATTTATCAATTTACGCATCATGTTTTGAAAGGATTTCAAACTTCTTCCATTGTTTCCGAAAAATTACAAAGAAAATAATTCACAACTTACAGTATTAAATAAATTCGCGAGTTTTAATAGTTAGCAATAAACTGTAGCTTTTTTGCATTTTTATCTGTACCTTGCGTTGTGTTTCTTATCTTCACGTGCAAAAAGAACAAGAGCTTAAATTTTGAGAGGGAGTTGTTATAGGGTTTTTTTTTACCCTTTCTATTGTTTAAAAAAAAGTAAGAGGCACTAACAGAAGTAAACCAGGTGCTTTAAGCAGAGTTTTTTTTCATTGAGAAATCACGACTGCTTATTGTTCTCATTTGAATGTTTTGATGTCCTATGATTTTATTTTCCCCCCGCCTTCCTCTGCAGCACCACCATCGACCGGCCTCACGATGCTGCTCCTCTTGCGAAAACCGTCTTCAGGTTGCGTCTATATCCTACATACACACTGGTATACATACAAACACGCGCGTACACACAGCTCTGCATACACAACACGCACACACATGAATACATACACAAACACACACACACTTGCACCTACACAAACACACACGCGCATACATACACACACACGCTCATGATTGCGAAACACAATATATATATATATATATATATATATATATATATATATATTTCTTTTTAATTTAAAAAAAAAACTTAATAAAACCGCCTTTTAAAAATAACAATATTACCTTGAAATTTTCTTTTCAAATTTAGTATTACAAGTTATGTGCATATAATTTAGTGTTAAAGTCAGAAAACGATAATTTTCGGCAAAACGTGCAATTCTGACACGGAACTAATATGTATCATTTGGAGAAGATTTATTCAATTTATTAGCGTTGTTTCACTCTTCTGTAGACAAAACGAATAGTGGTATTGTGAATTACGTCGCTGTCTAAAACCTAATAGCTGACTGCAAGACTTCAAATACTTCCCCATCTGGGCAAGTCGCTACTGTGATAGGAACAGGGGTTCTCAGGGGTGATGTATGACTTCGAATGAAGTCGTACATTCGGAGTTCGTGATACTAGGTGTTCATTTCGAACATTAGGCAGTCAATAACACAGTACATACATTAATTTGAAAAAAGTGTTTGCAGAAATTATTATTGTAAATAATTTACTGGAAACTGAAATTTCTTCAGTGTTGTGTTACAGTAAAAGCAGATATTGTTGTTGCGCAATAATAATGAAACGCTTCGGTGCCATCATCGTTATCCATAAAATAAGCAGCAGCAGCAGCATCAAAATCTCACGTGGTATTTTTAACCATCTCAAGGAGTTTGGTAGAGGCGGGGTTCCGGTAACAGTTGATTTTTACAAATGTATCTTTACACTTGCAACAACGTCTTATTTAACTGATGTGGATTCATTAACTACTATCATTACCACCAACAGACTGATAGCGAAGTTCTTAAGCAATAAATCCCGTTTAAGTCTACAATATCGAAAAAGTGATCGTTTCTCCAAGAGCAATGGCATAACTGCCTTAGTTACAACAAACACAGCACATGAGCGAGGGGACCCGCAAACAAGAGAAAAATACCCCTTACAACACTCCCCGAAAAATTTCCAAGCATGAAAAGTGCCTAATGTATTATTTCATAGAGGCTCTGTGGCCAATTATCGAACTTAGCCTTTTATTTTACAGCTCGTAGACAGCATTATCCATGGAGGGATGATCTAGAGTGCTTTCGCTTACGACAACATGTCGCTCCCAGCTATTTTTTGCATCAATTTAATATTTTAATCAGTTGGTAGTAACCTACAACAGCTTATTTTACTCTTCATGACTCGTCAGCAGTTGTTAGGTTTCAAGTAGTTAATTGAACTAAATCTACGATTTTTACATTATATGGACTGCTACCAGTATTCTTTCTTTGCCTGAAAGATGACCGGAGTTTATATACATCGAACACGTTTGGGACAAAAGAGATCACAGAGTTTGAACAATTCTCGCTGGTATGAGGTAACATTTGAACTCATCAAATGGTGAAAAAAAAAAATCATTACACTGTAAAAACGATTCAGAAACGTTTCTGCAAAATAATGGGCAGCTGATGTGCCCAATTTCTTCCAGTAACAATCTTGCAAAAACCAGGAACGCTTTCCGCTAAAAGTCAGTAACCTTTCTGAAATTAATCTTGAAACTTTATGAAGACGTGCGAAATCTGCGCTGTTAAAGCCAGCCGTGTCTCTAGAACCGTCTAGAAAAATTAAGTAGACTTAGTGTAATTGATTAGATTCTTTCTAATTTACCAAGAAGGCTCCATAAAAATCAGAGCGACCACGGCCAAAGCTATGCAAGAAGAAACCAAGCATATTTCTTGCCTGCAATTCCTACCTTGCAAAGCTGTAGGTGCAAAGCTGTAGCCATTGACATTTTCGCTCTCATTGGGAGCTTAGTCAATCTGGGCAGGCCGTGAGCAACCTTAGGGCGATACACTTAATAAACACGCTCATTCAATCTTTAAACTGGTTGTTAAAAACATTTTCCATAACAGTGAAAAGGCTGCACACGTGCAACTTGTAGCGATTCAGGAAACGTTTTTGTAATAATACTTGTTTTCACAGGGAAATAGGTGAAAACGTGTGAAATCCCGAGACGTTCCACCGAAATAACCAGTAACGTTTCGGAATTTTTTGGCAGTGTATGATAAAAATAAATATGCTCAAATGTATTTGCATGATGCTGAAATAAACAGAAATGTACCACCACCAAAAGCGGTTTAACCTACATGGTTACTTTAATAGTTAATAGGCGATTTTCAGTCGTATATGTGCACTACAACCTTTTAGGTTTAACAAATATATTTGATATTTGAGCTATCAAGTCAATAAGTCGATAACAAGTGAAAGGAGAATACACATTATAAACATATACAGTTGGCTCTTGGTGTTTTTAACGACTTTCAAAGGGACCGCAAAAAATCGTCCTTAAGTAGAAAGCGTCCTTAAATAGAATGCATTTATCACTATATATATATATATATATATATGTGTGTGTGTGTGTGTGTGTGTGTGTGTGTATGTATCACCCTATAATATATAGCAGATATTTTCAAATACAAATGAATTTTTTGAAGCATGCATATGCAGAACCTATTCTCAAACATTTTAATAAAACTCAAAGAATGAATCGAAAATTTCACAATTAATTTCAATAAATAAAGTCGAAATCGCTGGCACATGCACAGATCTGCAGATTTGCGAACTCAGTCCTCAAAGTTTTATGACTTTTCATTGCTCTACAGATTATGCTGAAAATGGATATGTTGAGATGCTGAGCAAACAGCGAATCACCGGCTCGAAACTCTCGACCCAATTCTCCTTTGCTGAGCAAACATTCTTCGGGGCTTTACGGTCAGAAGGGCTGTCGTCAGAGAGGCCATTGATGCATCTTCAGATAACTTACCCGTGGAATATTGACCATTAAAAGAGTATAGAAAATCATTACTTCCCAAAGAGCCCAGAGAGTTTCTCGGAATATTCTAAAAGAGTTAACACTTTTGACGAAAAGAACACGAGTTCCACGCGAAAATTAATAACTCTCGGCTATAACTATACTAAGAATATTTCAATATTGCGACTCTTTTATGTTAATGAACTGTTTCACTAAAGGTTGTTTAAAAATAAGTTAGCAAAACAAGTTCCATTAAGGTTTTCTGAAAAAAAGGACTTTTGTAAAGTCTCATTTGCATAATTAGTATTAAATTTCAGAATATAATTGCGACCAAAAACGTTCCTTTTTTTTTTTGTTCCACCATACTTCAAGTACTAGCTCACTTGCCGTGTGGCCTGGATTGCAATTTTGAGAAAGCTTGTAACAGCTAATTAGTTTCTGTATCAGGCTATATTTTGTACTTGCATTGACGTTTTTTTGTGACTATGTATTCATAAATTTTTGACTAACCTGTACTTAAAGGTGATGATTCTATACTAATTTGCAAATGTACAGTGCGATTCTGCTATAAAAAAGAAATATTTGGAGGCAGTTATTTCATTTTTTTTTCATTATTATTATTTTTAAACCGAATATTACTATTACTACCTACGACTTGAAAGTAAAACAAGATATGGAATCGGAACAGGAACTTTATCACTGATTGTAAATATTTGTTTTAAGTAATAATATTGTTTTTTATTTATGATTTGATCAATATGAATTACAATATGTAGTAAGTGATAAGATGTCTCGCACAAATAGAATTAATGCAGAACGTTCTGACCGCAGTTTATATACATCGAACTCGTTTTTAACAAAATAGACCATCGACTTTGGACAGTTCTCGCTGGCATGAGGTAAAATTTGAACTCATCAAATGGCGAAAAAAAATCATCATGATGAAAATAAATATGCTCAAATTTATGTGCATTATGCTGAAATAAACAGAACTGTACCACCACCAGAAGCAGTTTAACCTACATGGTTACTTTAATAGTTGATAGTTAATAGTAGTGTATGTGCTCTACAACTTTTAAGGTTTAACAAATGTACTTGATATTTGAGCTATCAAGTAAATAAGTCGATAAAAAGTGAAAGGAGAGCACACATTATACATATATCTATCTATCTATCTATCTATCTATCTATCTATATATATATATATATATATATATATATATATATATATATATATATATATATATATATATATATATATATATATATATATATATATATATATATATGTGTGTGTGTGTGTGTGTGTGTGTGTGTGTATAGCAGTATAGCACTGTGTAGTGTGTAGCAGATATATTCGAATACAAATGAATTTTTTGAAGCAGGCATGTACAGAACCTATTTCTAAACATTATAATAAAACTCAGAGAATGAATCGAAAATTTCACAATTAATTTCAATAAATAAAGTCCAAATCGCTGGCACATGCTCAGATCTGCAGATTTGCGAACTTAGTTTCTCAAAGTTTTATGACATTTCATTGTTCTACAGATTATGCTGAAAATGGATATGTTGCGATGCTGAGCAAACAGCGAATCGCCGGCTCGAAACTCTCGACCCAATTCCCCTTTGCTGAGCAAACATTCTTCGGGGCTTTACGGTCAGAAGGGCTGTCGTCAGAGAGGCCATTGATGCATCTTCAGATAACTTACCCGAGGAATATTGACCATTAAAAGAGTATAGAAAATCATTACTTCCCAAAGAGCCCAGAGAGTTTCTCGGAATATTCTAAAAGAGTTAACACTTTTGACGGAAAGAACACGAGTTCCACGCGGAAATTAATAACTCTCGGCTGTAACTATACTAAGAAGATTTCGATATTGCGACTCTTTTAAGTTAATGAACTGTTTCACTAAAGGTTGTTAGCAAGTTGTAAAAAGAAGTTAGCAAAACAAGTTGTATAAAGTTTTTCTGAGAAAAAAGACTTTTGTAAAGTGTCATCTGCATAGTTACTGTTTGACCACGGATTGTATGTAATTCGGCAATCTGCCAAGTAAGGACTATTCCATCTGAATTAATCCAGCAGGGGAGAAGGGAAAATAACGATGGGATTTTGATGCACGCGTTTTATAATGTCACTAGTGCCTTATTCATTTATTTCATTTTCAAAAATAAAATAGGAGGAAATAAAAATAGTTACCATGGAAACAACAAAAAGAAAATTAAAATGTTTTTATTTCATTCAGGAACGTAAAAGCAAATTGGTAAGCTCAAAACTTTGTTGTGAATAAATAAATCAATTTTTGCCGTGAGCATATACATCGAATATACTTAAGATTTAAAAAATGTTGCAGTGAGCAAATTTTCATTTTTACAAAACTAAGGGTAAATAATAGAGAGGCAAAAGTGCGCATCTGAAACAAACCAACCAACATCCCTATAAAGTAATAGATACGTCCATTTCCGCCTATAAACCGGATATTAGCCTTTCCATGAAAATGATGGTCAGACAGTCGTATTAAATTTCAGAATATAATTGCGACCGAAAAAGTTCCACTTTTTGTTCCACCATACTTCAAGTACTAGCTCCCTTGATGTGTGGCCTGGATTGCAATTTTGAAAAAGCTTGTAACAGCTAATTAGTTTTTGTATTGGGCTACATTTTGTACTAGCACTTTTTCTATACTTTTTTCGTAAATTAATATGTATTCATAAACTTTTGACTAACCTGTACTTGTAGGTGATGCTTCCATACTGATTTTCAAATGTACAGTGCGATTCTGCTATAAAAAAAAATATTTGGAAGCAGTTTTTTTTTAATTATTTTTTTTAACTAAAGATTACTGTTTTTACGACTTGAGAGTAAAACAAGATATGGAATCGGAACAGGAACTTTCTCACTGATTGTAAATACAGTTGACTCTCTGTTTAACGACTTTTAAGGGACCACAAAAAATCGTCCTTAAGTCGAAAACATCCTTAAATAGAATGCTCTGAACACTAGAGTGGGCCATCTGGGACTGTGAAAAGCGATCGTTAAATAGAGAAAGTCGTTAAATAGAGCGTCGTTAAACAGATAGCCCACTGTATTTGTTTTAAGTAATAATATTGTTTTATATTTATGTTTTGATCAATGTCAATTACAATATTTATTGAGTGATACTTCTTAAGATATCTCGCACAAATACAGTTTATGCAGAACGTTCTATGCTATACTTTTCGTTCTATCTCTAGCATTTATTATTTGCAAAAAAAAAAAAAAAACTGTATGATAACATATCTAAGGTTGTACAAAATATTTATCGCACTACATATTATTTGTTAACAACAGTTGTAATACTTATTTACTTACTTATACAACTTACTTATAAAATTTTCCTTATACATATATTTTATTACCTTATATTCCCTATTTATTACCTTATATTCCTTTCCTTTTACTTATTTTCCAAATATTACACTTATTTATAAAATTTTATAATTAGAAAATATTGACACACTCAAAATGATTCTGTAAAGCCACGAAGTGGTTAGTTGAATCAGTTTTTCAAAAAAACTGTCCGTCAACATGTTGACTGGCGTTTTTCGTTGCCTTCACACAAGGCAGATTAGTTCAATCAACTTTTCTTCTTACAAACGGAATTTGTTCGAGCCGCTGCCCAATAATGCTGAATAAACTGAACCAAATAGACTCAACTAGTTACCTCTTGTGTAGAGCTCTTGTAACCAGTTCAAAAAAATGAACTTTAAGAATCTGTAAAAGGAAAGAACATCAAGTGTAAAAGGCAGCTTCATTTTGACGAGTCGCAAGTTGTTCAACCTAAAAATAAACGAAACACGCGAAAGAAAATGCCATATCCTGCTTCATCTCATTCGACTGATGAAGTACTGCCATACGTGTGTACGGATGACGGTGACAGTAGCAATGACGATAACGACGCACAATGTGATATTTTTGAAGGATTTTATTCATATGAGAAACATTTTGAAATTAAGATGTAAGATATGTTTTTATTACAGTTTCATGAAAAATTTGAACCTCAGAGTCAAAAGAACATAAGTCACATTGGGATAATTTTACAGGAGAGAGGAAAAGGCGCGTTTTTTTCTGGCGCGTGCAGAGGAAGGGGACTCGCGTTATTTTAACTCGGGAAAAAATGATTTTTTTTTAACGAATTGAATGTGTGGCCACGGGGAAGAATGATCATAGTCCACCATGCTCAAATTTCCCTCATTACGTTTTTGAGCTTGAAATCTCGAATCGTTTCCAAGTTAGCCTCACTCTTCCCTGTTAAAACTCACTCACTATGATGATTCTTGCCTGAATAATATTTCTCTTGAATACTCTGTGTAATAATCTAAGTGTTCCCATAGATTAACCAGTTTTTTAGAAAAATGGACTTTGATCGTTCTTCCCCGTAGCCTTTCAATTGCATTCACATGGCTCAATGCGGAGTAGACTTCTTCGTACAGTGCTCTAATAAACAGAAAACCGCATTTTTCGGACTTCCCTCTGTCTGGCTAAGAATGTGACAAAAGAAAAAAAAGAGGAACATTCTGTACTTCAGAACCAGACTGATGTAGGTCCAAAAATTTCGATTTTCCGTTGATTAGTGCATGTTATGTAGAAGCCTATTCGGCAACGAACCATGTGAACGTAATTCTTTTTAAAAAATCCTTTTCATTTTTTTTTACCAGGGTTAAAAGAGCGCCTCCCATTTTCTGTATGTGCCAGAAAAAAAGTTTTCCCTCCCTCTTATAAAATTTCCAAAATGGGACTTACGTTCTTTTGACTCTGAGATATAAAGTTGTTCATGCGTTTTTAAAGAGTGCAGCAGTTATCCCTATACATTTTTTCCACATCATTCACAAAATTCATGCAAATTGAAATAAACATAAAATATTTTTTGCTCTGAAATTAGTCCTTTGGCTTTCTCTAACAGATTCTATAAAGCCATATTTCAAACCCGCTATAAACGAAAAAATGCTAAAGCTCAGCTTTTTTTTAATTACCCGTCAAATTTTGATGATTCTGAAAATAATATTTGTTGTGTGATAATCTAGCCACCTTACCTTAATTATCCGTTGTTAATCATGAAATATCCTTAATATGTATAATTTATTATTAATTATTTCAGAAAACATGAGGGAAATAGCAGAATTTAAGGAAGAGATTTTTCAACAATTAATGCAGAACATATTTATGCATTTGTATGAATGGAATTAAAAAATGAATAAAAAATTTTTGCATTGTGAAAAATGGTATTTGTATGTTAGGACCTCATTGCTAAGAAATTGGTTCTTTATGAAATACCATTTATTCATAATTGTTTTTCACGGTGGTTGATAAGCGTGCTGAATGAAATTAACTTTTAATTTAATTGGTTAATAGATTTGTGTTTCATAAAAGCCATTTCATCTTGTAGATTCTGAAAATTAAGAAGTTTAAAATATTTTCCTTAAAATTATTTGCAACCTAGATTTAAATATTTAAATATGCATACAAGTAAAATAGGTGAAATCATTTTAAATCAAGGCTCATTCAGTTGATTTGAGCAAAGATCTCATTATGTTATTGCCTTGTTGCTTTCTTTTGCGAAACAAGTCTTATCACTAAAAACTCCGAAAAAAAAAACATTTATTTCGGGAAAACCTTCCGATATTTTACAAATCTATTTTCTTTCTATGTTAAATTGTACAGGTACTATTTTCAGAAAATATTAGTTTTATATTAAAAAAATGAGCTGATGTGTGCATCACATGACTTCCTTTTACTCCAATTTAATGTCATTTTCTCATTATTGGCAGTTTTAACATGATTCAATAGTTTACTCTCCAAGTATCAACAACAGTGGCCAAATTGAAACCAGATTAAAAAAAAGAAATAAAAATAAATAAAAAAAAGCTAAATTTGTCGCCAAGTTGGGGAGAAAACTTGGCGACCAAAAGACTGGCGATATACCGCCAAATGTCCGCCAAATTACAACACCACTTGAGTTTACATCGAAATTAACAATGGTTTCCCCCCGAAAAAGGGAAAAGACCCCCTTTGGAGCATCTGAATGCAACCAAAAAGGAAGGTGCACAACTAGACCCCACTAGGAGTCTACGTACCAAATTTCAGCTTTCTAGGACTTTTCGTTCTTGATTTATGCGACACACATACACACATATGCACATACGCACATACATACGTACATACAGACGTCACGAGAAAACTCGTTGTAATTAACTTGGGGATCGTCAAAATGGATATTTCGGGTATCTGTACGTTCCTAGGCATATATCCATGTGTGGTCGGGTTGAGAAAAAAACTTAACATTCATTTGGGGGTGAGCAAAATGGAAATTAAGGCCGATTTTTGGGTGAAAATTTTTTCGCAAATACAATACTTCCTTTTTTGTAAAGGGAAGTAAAAAGAATAAATCTAAACTAATAGTACTACTAACTAAATCACTAGTCAAAACACTACTTACATGGATTATTTTTAATTTAGTTCTTCAATATGAATATTGAATACAAATATCATTGAAATACATTAAGCTTAAGTTTTTACGTTACCGAGAGAGTTGGAACATAGTTCTTTTAATTTTTAAAATATGGTGTAAGTTAAGTTAGTTTTGAAGAAAAAGTAATGTTTAATTTTGGATCCACTCTGATTTTAAATATCTTTATTACTGCAAAAATCGTATTGACAACGTTGATAAACAATACAATAAAGTACTTTTAGGATAAGCATTTAGAAATATCGTGAGTAGATGGGGCGTTTTTTTGAGCAATCACGATTGCTTATTGATTTTATTTGACTGTTTTGATGTGCTATCATTTTATTTTCCCTCCAGCACCTTCTGCAGCATCACCGTCGAACGGCTTCTCACGATGCTGCTCCTCTAGCGAAAACCGTCTCCAGGTTGCGTCAATATTCTACACTTACACGCATACATATCCCGACTCCACCCTCCTCAATATAACACGCACGTACAAACACATACACACATATATATATACACCTGAACACATACACAAACACATTCACAAACACATGCACACACACATACATACAGACACCTACACATACACACACACCTACACACACTACCCACCCACTCATGTCTGCACACATACACAAACACTTATGCCTACACACACATACACATCCCCACTACCACAAACGCTCATATACACAACTATCCACACACTCATACTTGCACACAGACACAAACACACACACCTACATACACACACACACTCGTGATTGCGAAAAACATAATTTGAATTCCAGATGTCAAAATTCAAATTAATTTTTATTTATTTATTTATTTATTTCGTGAGCTGCAGGCTTAAAAGGCTCTTTTAATTTTCTACTTTCATATCCAAAATTATTTCGCCCAACGAAATGCAGATCGTCAATAGTCATGAAGACTGTTGCATTAACCCGGAAAAGCTAATGGTACCCGTATACTTTTCTAATTTACTGATATAAAACTATCCTAGTGTTATTAATGCACTGTCTTGTTCGTTTATCATAAATGAAATATAGTTACAATGCAACTTTTCATGTGTAATATCGAAGTAAATTCGAAAGCGTACATAAAGCCAAAAAAGCAATGACATAATTAGTATTTTTTTATTATTATTTTCCTATTTTTTAATGTAATTTTTACTATCTTTTGAGCATTCAATAAAAATAAGAAGAAGCGAAATAAAATATGGAAAACTATAGCGTAATTTAAATCAAAATAGTTGGATGCAGAAACTGCATTTCGCTTATTGCGCAAAATGTCAAAAAATGCCAAGCGATTTTTTGGTGATTTTTTTTTTTTTTAATTTGTTTCAATTTGGCCTTTGTTGGTGATATTTAGAGAGCAAACTATTGAATCACATTAAAATTTCCAGTAATGGGGAAATGACAATAAATTGGAGTAAAAGGAAGTCATTAGATGCACACATCATCTCGTATAAAAAACTACAAAAATTATTTCTTAAGCGCAGCAACTTGCATCTTTCGTGATGGAAAGGTTCTCTGAAGTCACTCGGGAAGAGGTGTGGGTGAAATGTGTTATGTGAAATAATGTGAGCACACTTAGATTGTGCGGGGCTAAAACAGCCAGTTATAATTGCAGTTTCTGTATATTTTTTCCAATGTAACAAATAAATTTCAACAATATGTACAGTTTTATCCTGTTTTTAAACTGTGTGATGTCATTTCTGAAGTGTGTCCACATTTAAATCCCATTTTTTCTGGTGCTGTTTTTAAAGCTTTTTGCAAATCACCGTTTTTGAAATGAAGTCTTTGTTAATAATTTTTGCTTCGCATTCTCGCATTTGTATACTTGTTATAATTGTTAATGAAATACAAAAATCTAGAATTTTTTGAATTAAAAGTAACCTTAAATCATTAACAAAAGAGTGTGTGCATATTAGGGCTCGACCGATGGCATTTTTTGGCCGATGGGCCGATGCCGATTGTTGGCCGATTGTTCAAAGACGGCCGATGGCCGATTGTTTTCCTACAAATGGCCGATTGCCGATGGCCGATGGCCGATGCCGTTGGACGATGGCAAAAAAAAAAATCAAACTGAAATAAATTGATAAGATTATCAGGGATTTAAAGGATCATTGGTTCATTTCACTTTACTTCCTTTCTACGAATAAGGAATCGTAATCACAAAAAAAAAAAAAAAAAAAATGTATTAATTTGAATTTTTGGCATCTTGAATTCAAATTATGCTTTTCGCAATCCCGAGCGTATGTGTGTTTGTGTAGGCGCATGTGTGTGGGTGCGTGTGTGTGTATGTATGAGTGTTGTATATTCAGTGCTGTGTGTGCACGCGCGAGTGAGTGTAGGCGTTCGTGTGTGTGTGTATGTATGCGTGTGTGCGTGTTGTGTATGCAGTGCTGTGTGTGCACGCGCAAGTGTGTGCAGGCGTTCGTGTGTGTGTGTACGTAGGCATATGTGTTTGTGTCTGTGTGCAGGCATGAGTGTGTCTATGTGTGTGTATTTGTGTCTGTGCGCAGGCATGAGTGTGTAGGTGTGTGAGTGTATGCGTGTGTGTGTAGGATATGGACGCAACCTATAGACGGTTTTCGCTAGAGGAGCAGCATCGTGAGGAGCCAGTCGACGGTGATGCTGCAGAGGGTGCTGGCGGAAAAATAAAATGATAGCACATCAAAACAGTCAAATGAAAGCAATAAGCAATCGTGATTGCTCAAAAAAAAAAAAAGATTTCTCGACCAAAATTTCTGTTTTACTATCACCCAATATAAACTTCACAAGTTTTTTCGGCACATCTGTAGATGCATATGTACCTAAGAACATATAGATGACCAAAATATCCATTTTGAACGCCTCCTCAGTTAATTATGGTAAATTCTTTTGTGATGTCTTCATGCGCGTAAACTTGCGTCACTCAAAAACGTTATGAAATAGTAAGTTGAAAACTCATACGTACGTAGTATGATCTAAAAGTTCGAGGACAAGTTGTATAAAAACTTATCCTGAATAGTTCACATTACCGAAGCACATCTATCTACAAAATAGCCTTGGACGACTATGCACTTCTGCCAACGTTCGTATAGCTTTTAGAAGCACATTATTCGAAAGACATTATTCGCGATCTCCTGTAAGGCCTCTTGCGGTGCTGCTTTAACTTCATTGTGGGGAAACAGGCGACTTTCATGTTGAAGATGCACTGTTCGATTGGTCAATACTCTGATATGATAAACAAATAACATAACGTATCGTCGGACTTAGCTCCGTGTGACTTTTACCTGTTCCCAGCAAAAAAACATTTGCATGGACGCCGCTTTCTTCCGTCAGGAGAAGATAAAGCTGCATCATAGAAGGTAACGAAAAATGGCTTCCAGGAATGATTCCAAAAGTTATATGAACTCTGGCAGAAGTACATAGTCCCTCAAGGTGACCTTTTGAAGGTGGATGTGCTTCGATAATGTGAACTATTCTGGGTAAGGTTTTATACAGCTTGTCCCAGTACTTTTGGATCGTACTACGTACAATTTGTATAGAATTTAGTTATGTTTTTCCTTTTTTGACAGCTGTATGATGAAAGAGAAAGAAAAACAGTCAAAAAAAAAAAAGAAAAGAAAGAAAGAAAGGAAAAAAAAGGAAGAAAAGCAAAGAGACTATTTAATAAACAATTGATTTGTTTTTTTTTTTTTTTTTAATTGAACATATAACTAAGATTTCAGTAATATTGTAATGGTGTATGGATTTAGGTACACTAAAAATAGTTAAAAAAACTTTAAATTATGTTGTTTAATCATTCAAAAAAAAAAAAGAATAAAACTATGAAATCGTCAACAAATTACGCAATTAAAGTGGAGAGATTGCACGTAGACATTTTTTAGTCATCAAATTAAACAAAATAGATAACAGATAAATTACAAGATTAAATCATAATAGGAATATTTTTGTACTTATTTAAAATTTATCAATAGAAAAGTTTGCATTCTTCATAAAAGCTATAACAGTGACATAAATTTTGCTGAAAAAAGAAATAGCCATAAAAAGAGCGAGGTTCTTAAAACGCAGTTACAATAAACAAACTCAATATTTACACCAAGTTAAGAACTGAATAAATATACTACTTGATCTGTTGTTTGCACACATAATATTGAACAATTTGATTGTTTAATTTTTTTATGAACCTTTACAAAAAAGTTCAAATTAAAGTTTTCAATTTAACAATAATTTTCTGAATTTTCTTTTTTAAATTGCATAGTAGAAAATCCTTGAAACTTTTCTATACAAAACGAGAATATTTCATTCATTGATTTTATATAAATACATAAAAATAGTTACGTACAACTAAAAAAATCGATCGCTATTAATGATGTAAAAAAGATGGCGCATTACGAAATATAGGTGAAACAAGTATGAAAAATACGCAAAATGACATTTCTTGACCAAAAAAATAATCACTATATATTCAAGAAATGCTTGAAACGACGAGGGAGGGTTGGGGGGGGGGTCACCCTCTGATTTTGGAGTAACTCACACTTTGGCCCCAACTTCGGCCTCATTTTTTTAGTACAGAACCGCTAGCACCAACGTCTCGGAAGAGTTTCTGAATCTACTTCAGCACTTCCGAAGAAAAAATTCAAAAGTCTCTTTGATTTCCAAATTATGTCACCATTCAAAACGTCTTTAATCAATTTCTTACATTAATGCTCTAAATTCTTTCTAAACAATAGATAAAGTTTAAAAAACAAATCTCTAATTTTATGAATGGTGTTAGTTTTAAACAACTCAGAAGTACAACTAGAGTTTAATTTCCGAAATAGAGGGAATGGGGGGAGAAGCACGCAAATGTTCTCGGAAATTCAAAAAATAGTCGTAAAAAATAGGGTTCAAAACAATCATAAACATGGAGCAGAAAAAACCTTTTAAAACTTGCACCCGAGTTTGTTTTGACGTGCAGTGGCGGATTTAAAATACAGCAAATGTTGCAATTGCGGGAGAGGCCCCATAACCATAGGGGCTTCGTAGGAGTTACAAAAATGCTTATGATAAATGTTTTGCAACTTCTGTGATAGAGAAATAAGGCCCTAAAATGTATTTCAACAGGCCCCAAACTTGTAACTCCGCCGAAGCGATACAGAAAGGACTGCATTAGTGTGATTCATATTACAAATATCAAGAAATTAAAAATTACCGTCGGTTCAACGGAATCTAACAAAATGTCCCAAAAACCTGTTTCGCCATCTCATATTTGTTTCCATGGTCTCCAATTCGGCAATGTTTCACCAAATGATCGTCAGTCTGATGTAGTTAATAGCTACAAAAAAATGAGTAAACTGGCTTTTCAGAACACCCGATCGAAAACAAAAAGGGAAGTGCACAACTGGAACTTACGTACACCCCACATGCGAAAATTTAACCTTCTACAGCTTACCGTTTTTGAGTAATGACTTATGAGAGATATATTCGTACATCCAGCTGCAAGAAACAACGCAATAATTAAATTGTTTGTACCTGAATACAAAATTAAAAGTTCCTTCAGGGGTGACTAAAATAGAAATTCAAACTGAAATTTTAAGTAAAAAATTTTATAAGAAAACAATAACTCCCTTTACTATGTATTAAAAAGTAAAACAGCATTTTTCAAAAACATCGGCCAATTCCATCGGCTTTTCGATGTATTTTAAGGCTGATGGGCCGATGTTTCCTGCAAGTTAACATCGGCCGCCGATGCCGATGCCGATGGCTAAATTGTTGAACCATCGGCGCCGATGCATCGGCCAGGCCGATGCATCGGTCGAGTCCTAGTGCATATTTACACCTTTTCTTCTAATCTTTGAGCATTTTTCAATTTTTTTTTTTTTTTTTTTTTGCATTATAAATACGAGGAATAAGTTTTCCGGCTACACAAAAGCAGTATTTTGACAAAACAAAAACTTGCAGTTTGAGAAAAACTAAAGTAAACGAACTAAAAATAAAACTAAGACCAGTCTGGAAGATATTTACAGGAAAAGGTCAAAAAAGATTTAAAGAACAAATTCAGAATGTTCTTGCCTAACCTCCAGGAATATTCATTGTTTTCAAAATGAAAATATTTGACTTCGATGCCCTAACAAAAAGCAAAATAGATATGTAAACAGATAACAACCGATGACACATCTGAAAGACTTTCACAAAACTCTGAGAAAACACTAAGCATACACTGCGAAATTCAAAAATACTGTTTTGCCTCTGGGGTAAGTATTGTTAGATAAAATTTCTCACTCCGCTTTGTGAAATGTCTTATGCATGCAGATTTTTTTTTTCATATGGATGCTGAATATGTAACTACCAATCTTAAAAGTAAGCTATTCTTGAAAAATTTCCATCGCAAAATGTATTTTAATACACCATAAAAAAATGCAGCAAAAAAAAAAACTTTTAGCAAATCATCTTAAGACTTTTTTGAGCAATCACGAATTGCCTACTATGCTCACTTGACTAAATTTAATGTTGCTCTGATTTTTCGGATTACCATCAGGACGGATGTTTTTAATATTTATAAAATTCGCGAAATTTTCTTCGTCATAGTTAAAAATCGTCTGCGTTTTGATTTTATGATTTTTTTCCCTAGGACTCATTATTTGCTTAGCGTTTACTCAGCTCTATGATCCTAATATCTTCGATCCATTGCAGACATATTTTGATAAAACTTTTTTCCATACTCATTACTCACTAATCCATAGTTTTTAGGCGAAATATCTTGTCGGAAGAGGAGGAAATAGTGTTTCAGAGAAGCTTAGTGCATTAATTGTCACAGAATTTCTGTAGGAGTTATTTGACCAATTTTTTTTAGTTCTTGTCTTATCTGCTGCTTAGAAATACTTGTAGCATATCCTTAAAGGTTTCTATGGTGTTTTGTTCTTTCCCAACAAATTTTTTTATCACATATGGTGGTCATTATTATTGTTCGCATTTGAAGAGCCGTCAAAAATTATCTCCTTAATCGTAGCTTCAATATAGCTTCATTGTAAAGAATTTGCGTAAGGTTACTAGTATCAATGGGCGTGTTATATCTCTCTTTTAGTTTCGTTTGGTGATTGAATATCTCGCCAGTTTTATGGCAAACCTTACTTTAAATTGAAAGAATCTCAGTTCAGGATCAGATTGCTTTAGGATTTTAGATTGATTGATGTGAATTTACGGAGGGAGCCGCTGGCCCTAAAATACCAGCAAGAACCATTCTTATGGTTGTAATTCTATTTGTTTTATGTTAATAAATGTTAGTTTTGTTTAATTGATAGTTGTAGTGTTGTTACTTGTCTAACATTGTGACCAAATGAACAGACTTACGAACAATTTTAAACCTGCAAAAATTGGAACTTCTGAGTTCTTTTAGGGCGTAAAGTTACACGAATACTGGAGCGTGTAGCATCATTGTTTTAAAAACCCAAATTGTTGGAGAAATCTTGCACTATGGCTTGTGTGAAGTCTCGCCAGCAGTCAGAAAAATTCAAAGCGTAAGCGCAAAGATCAGCAACGGCCCAGAGTTGTTAAACTCATACCACCGAACCGTAGATCAGCCTTTGTGGCCGAGCGGTAAAAACTCCTGCTTTGCGACTTGTCTGTGAGAACCGCGTTGTGGGTTCGGACATCACTGGGTGTTATTTCTTCTCTTGGAGTAATAAAAATGACTTGTTTGTATATAAAAATAAATAAATAATTGGTGTATATTGGCTGGTGAAAAAAATTATTAAACAAACGAATGATTGAATGCAAAAGCTGCAAAGAAGACAAAAAACAAGGGGTTTCTAGTATGATTTTTTAAAATAATCTTGCAACGAAATTTCAAGCATTCTAACCTACTAATTTATTTTCGTATTTTCTATAAAAACGTATATGAGAAAAACATTAATTGATCATTTAATATATTTGGATAATTTATACCATCAAATAATTATCTTGAAGTATAAGTCTATTTACAATTAAAAATAAATACATGTTTAAGAAAATCAGATGAAAGCTTAATTTTTGCTAATGTTTAACCTTTCAAGAAATTTCTCTGTAAGATCACGGCAATTCTGGTGTAACCTTACGCAGAAATTAGTTACGCTATTAATACATTACCATGATGTTAACTTCCACAAACAATGTGTAACTTTACACCAGTTATATCAGTTAAGTAGTTCCAAAGCAGTGTAGGCAGCTATGTTGCCACATCTTTAATAATAATAAAGCTGAAAGAGTATCTGTGTGGATGTCCGAAGGATGTCTGGATGTCTGGATCTCTGTGACGCGCATAGCGTCTAGACCGTTCGGCCGATTTTCATGAAATTTGGCACAAAGTTAGTTTGTAGCATGGGGGTGTGCACCTCGAAGCGATTTTCCGAAAATTCGATGTGGTTCTTTTTCTATTGCAATTTTAAGAACAAAATTATCATAAGTTGGACGAGTAAATTACGAAATTATCATATCGTGGAACCGTAACATGGGTACAAGCCAATTGGCAAGAAAATTCACCATACATTATTTGTAAATATATAGGCGAACCAAAAGACTTTTTAATTTTTCGATTACGGGCAAAGCCGTGCAGGTACCACTAGTATTTAATAAAGCAAGGTTTCGCAAAAGTTTTGATTGTTGAAGATGTTCCTCTAAGGTATCGGAAAACCATCTTTGTTCACAGCTTTCCCGAATTTCTTCATTATTTCCAATAGAATGAGCATGGGTAGCAGCAGAAATGGGTTGATTTACAGGAGGTTCATTTTGGTCATTTCTCTGCCCTGAGTTCAGATTTCTTGAAGTCCATTTTGGTTTTATATTGCGAAATTGTCTTTTCCAACAAGGGGCTGAAGTTAAGAAGATGGTCAGTCCTATGGAAAGTACTTCTATTTGCTAGGAAAAAAAAACATTAGGATATTTCACCAGTTCGCTCGGCATCTTTAAATCTAGATTTTTGCTCAACTTCTGGTGGGAATTTTCGTGATTATCGAGTCACCAATTCGGAAATAGCTTTTTTTTTTACCTCCTTTTACAAAAAAGGAAGTTGTATTCGCGAAAAAATTTTCGCTCAAAAATCGGCTTTATTTTCCATTTTTCTCACCACCGAATGAATGTTGAGTTTTTTTTTTTTTTTTTTTTTTTCGACTCAACCACACGTAGATATATGCCTAGGAACGTACAGACACCCGAAATATCCGTTTTGACGACCCCCGAATTAATTACAACGAATTTTCTCGTGACATCCGTATGTACGTATGTATGTGCGTATGTGTGTATGTATCTCGCATAATTCAAGAACGGTATGTTCTAGAAAGTTGAAATTTGGTACGTAGACTCCTAGTGGAGTTTAGATGTGCACCTTTCCTTTTGGTTGCATTCGGATGTTCCTAAGGGGGTCTTTTGCCTCTTTTTGGGGGAAAATCATTGTTAATTTCGATGTAAACTCAAGTTGCGTTATAATTTGTCCGACACTTGGCGATATTTCGCCAGTCTTGGTCGCCGTTTTTTCGCCAACTTGGCGACAAATTTGGCGATTTTTTAAAAAATTTGGCTTCAATTTGTTTATTGTTGGTAATATTTAGAGAGTAAACAATTGAATCACATTAAAATTGCCAATAACAGGGAAATGACATTAAATTGGAGTAAAGGGAAGTCATGTGATGCACACATCAGCTCGTTTTGAGCCGGATGCATTTTTGGTGTTGAGTAGTGTTATTGCTTCCTAAAAAAAATTTCTTTTGTGCTATACATTTAAAAGCAAACGTACAGCATTTTGTGAATTGGATGTACACGTAACACCTTGTATTATTTATTAAATTCCTCAAAATGCTTTCAAACATTTATTTAGTGTCCAGAAAAATGTGATTTCTACAAATAATTGACTTTTTCAAAAAGATTTCTACAAGGTAAAAGAAACCTGGTAATGCCATTTAAGTCCATTGTTGAAAAAAAAATTGAATATAATCAGAAACACTCTAATTTGCACTTTTACAGCTAATTAGCAAAATTAAAAGCTTTAAGCAAATGAACGGAAACGGTTCATTAGAGGCAAAAAATTTACATTGAAACAAAGAACGTGAATTAAATTCAATAGATATTGATACGCGTAAGAAATCTCTCACGTAATTCAAAACGTTGAACTTCATCAAGCTAATTAGAGAAGTAACGGATTTGTTTATCAGTTGCTTGCTAGGAATCTTGTTTTTGAAATCATTTTCTTCTTTGATTTACTTTATTCACAATGATGGTGATTCAAAGGTTAGAGCTTACGGTAAAGAAAATACCTTCTAGTTTTTGTTTAAGTTATAGATACTAAAATAATCCTTAGGTGGAATATTTCTATAATAGAAACTTAGTCAACATGCTACGTTATAAAATGATTAAGATCATATCTATTAGCTAGGATGTGTTATTCAGAAAATGTCTTTAAATTAGTTTCAAAATCTCAGCCGTTTTTAATAAGGATGTTTTGTTTCTGAAGAATACTGGAGCGCCATTCCAGAAAACTTTTTCCCGGAAAATGAAGTTCTCTTGCGTATCAAGTGCCATTCAAATGAAAAGCAACGTACACACATGACAGGCGTGTAATTTAAAATTGAATGCAATGGGGTCGTTTCCAAAATTTTAAAAATTTTTTCACGGTCCAAAATATTTAGTACGCATCTTTACTCACGTGTATTGGCAACGATATGGTTGACAGCAAGCGTAGAGCGCAATATTTGATTCGCTCCTTGATTATCATAACGCGGAAACGTGGAAGAAAGATGCGCCAAAATGCATTATTTGTGACGTCATAAAGACAACGTCTTGTTTGAACAATCGGACATTTGAAAAAATTAATTAAAAAATAACTGTTGGGAAAATGAAAATATTTTCTGGGTCCATGATTTTTTTTTTTTTTTTTTTTTTGCTTATTCTATCAATTTCAGTGACAAAAAGTACTACTTTTTACTGAAGGAACCAACCCCATTTGAAAAGTATAGTTTTAAATTCAAAAGCTGTACTTCAGGCGAGAAAATCTAAATATTATAACAAAAATATCCAACTTGTAATAAAATTTTTTACTGTACTTGATTCATGGCTGCATTTTTCTTTTCACATAATGTACGAAATACCATTCGATTAGTTGATGATTGTAGTAAAAGCGCAAATGCAAAAATGCTTAACCATGACGGTAAGTCATCAAGATTAACAATATGTACGATTAGAAAAGAAATTGTTGTAACAGGTAAGCGTTACATTAATCCATTTCAAAATTTTCAGGATGAAATCAATTTACATCGCTCATCTGTATTTTCCATTACAGAAATTGATGTCAATTTATTTAGTAATAGGGTCATTTCACGGTATTTTTGACATTTATGTAGAGTCGGTTACGTGACCTTTTCTTTGCCATAACTTTTTAATATACTGTTTGATTAGAATATTATTTTATTTTGAGCTTTTCATACCAAAACACCAACTCGAATTAAAATAATTTGCAAATCAAACAGTAAATTAAAAAGTTAATGCAAAAAAAAGTTCAAGTTACGAACTCTACATAAATGTCAAAAATACCGTGAAATGATGAATAAATACCTTTGTGCAGAAAATTAAAATAATCATTAATAATTTGCAGGTTTTGTGCTTCAACATGTTGGATAATTGATTATTTTAATACCGTGAAATGATCCAATACTCGGTCTGCAATTGGTTTTTGCATAAAAATGACCTTTATACAACACAAAATCATTATTAAAATTATTTCCGTGATTTAAAAAGTGTATATGCACGAAACTTTCCATGAAAGAAAAAAAAATACTGCAGACCGTATAAAAATCAATAACAAAAAAAGAACAGATGAATTATTTTAAAAATTAAATTAAAAGCATTTTTTGAAACATAATTCGGGAAAAATGATTGTTGAAAAAGTCGACGTTATTTTTAAACATAGTACAGTTTAGACGGATGGAAAAAGGGAGGAACGATTTTAATATTCAATGAAGGTATAGTGGAAAAAAAAAATCACCGCTTTTTACAAAAAGTTGAGGGGAAAAATGCGATTCGGGTTAACATGGGAAGAAAAAAAAATCATTTTAATTATAGGTATTTCATCCTCATTCTCCACACTAAATGCATTATTTTTACAACGCCGACGCTTGATATTATATTACACACTTGCTCCCAATTAATTAAGGAAAGTGATTGGTTTTAAGATTTAAGTCAGCATAAATTTGAGAGCTAAGAAAGATTAAAACCTTTTCCTCCGCACATTTTTTTTTCATAAAGAGATGATCATAAAACACTACCGCACAAGCAATTTGCTTAACAGTAGCTTAGGAATTCCAATTAAAAAGTGAATGACGAAAATCTCCAGTTAAAGTTTATTAAAGGTTTAATATATTCACTTAAGGAATTACCTTAGGGGAAAAAAGAGAAAGTATTCCTTTAAGGTTTTTTTACTGCATTTAATCAATTAGTTTCATTTTACTTACTAAAACGCAGAAAAAACCCACATATTTTGCATTCTATTTCGGCTCAGTTAAGAATATCGTGATTTTTTCAAGTGGTGTCAATAGGTTTTAAAATATTTTTTTTTCTTATTTTTGTTTTCTGTTTTTAAATATTAAACTCAAAAGGCCATAATTATGCAAAAGCCATCCAAAATTAAATAATGCGGTTTCTAAATAAAGCAAATGCAATCACAAAAAAGTCACTCAGTTTTTGTTGATTATAGATAATGGAATTTATTTCCTTGGGAAAAAAACAAACGAAAAAAGAATGACGTTTTAAAAATCCACTCAAGTAAGGGTATTTCAAGCCTCCTTACAAACATATGCAGATAATTCAAACAAATAGCTTAAAAACTGATTGGAATTAATTTTGTGCAAACTTTGATTCTTTAGGAAACAGGCCTATTTGATCGATTATAGAGGAGAATGCCAATGTTCTTTGGGGGAAAAACGTAAGAATTCCTGGTTACCTTTTCTTTGAAAGTGAAACTCTAGATCGTGTACACTGTCAAAAATTTTCCGGAAAATTTACGGTAATTGTTACTGGCATCCATGTTGCCAGTAACTATTACCGTAAAAATCAAATGTTACTGTAAAATTTTACGGTGTCCTCGGTAGGTCACAGCAACCAATTGGATCTGGGATCGCTTATTTCTCCGATATAAATTACCGTAAACATCAGCGATGCTGCAAGTCCGCCATTTTACCAGAAAATCTTCCTGATTTTTTAACAGTGTATTTGAAACTGTAAAACACAATTTCGTTTCTTGCAAAGTGCATTTCCTCTGGAGCAGGTGTCTACTGCAAACTTTTTGAGCAATCTCGCTTGCTAATTGTTCTCACTTGACCGTCCTTGATGTTGTGTTTCATTTTTCAGCTTGGACCAGGGGCCTCTGCAGCACCACCGCCCACCGACGTGGCGTGACTCCTCTGGTCCTGAGCACTGTCCCCCAGAATCCACTTCTGCTGGACGGTGGCGTCCATGTTCTACACACGCATGCTCATTCATATTCACACTCACGCACGCGCGCGCCTTTACACACATACACACATACACACACACACACACACCTACGTACACACACTTAAGTGTACACACACACACCTACGTGCACACACTTAAGCGTACACACACACACACTCAACTTTACACACGTAACCAACCATGAGGAGGGATATGCTTGGAGAGGGGAGCCGTTTCTAGAAACAATAACTCTAATGAGTAGAGTCTTGTCGCAACTCGTAATTGCGAAAAACATAATTTAAATTCAAAGTTTCAGAATTCAAATTAGATTTAGAGTTGATTGGGGGAAGTGGGGGTCTCAGGTCTTTTTTTGTTTTATGTTCCCCAAAGGGATGATTTAGATCGGACTTCGACGGTGTGATTGAGGCCATTGAAATTGCACTCTCTCAACTGTTATGCCATTTGAGCTACTTTTCAAGAGTAGTCGTTTTACCCGATTAGAAAGACGCCTTACAAGCTATTAACTCCACTCCCATCTTTGGTAGCCATCAGGAATTGCCAAACAGTCTCTTTCGGACAAACATCAAACTATTCAGTAAATTACCGCCCATTAGCCAGGGCTAAAGCAGAAATACGTGAACTACACCGCCAGCTCAGTCATTTCCAGCCGAGGACTGCAGTTTCGTGCTTATTAGCACTCATCAGCCCGGCATAGGAGTGACTGAGCTGGAGGTGGAAAACCATTTAAGAAAGCCAAGAGTGTGGTCTGCTAATTCTATATTAGCTACCAGTTTGTTTCGCACTCTTGGCTTCCTTAAGAGGTTTTCCATCTCCAGCTCAGTCACTTTCCTATGCCGGGCTGATGAGTGCTAATAAGCACGAAACTGCAGTCCTCGGCTGGAAATGACTGAGCTGGCGGTGTATTTCATGTAAACATCAAACTATTTACCTTTAGTGGATTCCAGCCAACTGTAGAGTGGAGGGAAATGGAAAGGTTGCCTTTTTGGCTAAAAATTGTGCAGCGATTGTTCAAACTGTTAATTATGATATTCCGTTCCATGGTTCAAAGTTCGTCATAAGATCAATTTTTAAGGGCTTGCAAAATATTTACATCGCATTAAGAGGAGTCAGTACCCCCTATACCGTCAATAATAATATGCACAGGTTCATGTACCTTTTTTCTAAAAATCTATTAAAGATACAATTATGAAATTTTTTCTGTACCTTAAGTTGACTCTTTTCTCTATACTGAAGTAAAATTTTATAGAAAGAAAGATTAGTTGTTTTTTTAATTCTGATGTTTAAGTCACTGTATTTTTTCAAAAAATGAAATTTTGCAACACAAAATCAGCTCTATAAAAATACATTTTTCGAATATGAGAAAAGATTTATTTCAGTATATGCAATTAAGTGTATGGAATAGGCGTTAAGAATTTCAAAGCCTAACACAATTAAGTTTCTGAGAAAAAGGAACATTTAGTTTCAAAAATACCATTTCGAGATATTGCAAATTAAAGGGGAAAATTATACCTCATCAAAATAGGGTTACATTTTTTTAAAGCTTATTTTAACTTACTTTTAATATGAGCACGATCAAGAAGTTTATATCATTAAAAAGGTATTGAAATGGAGTTTCAAAATATGTAAAAATTAAAAAATCGAATTTTTGAAAGTATTTAGGGTACTGACTCCCCTTAATGTATTTAATCAGTACTGCACACTCTGTAACCTTCGGGAACCTAGGGATTGTTTTCATCTGAATCGCTGCCCTATGCTGCATTCCAGAAGCTTTCGAAACGATACTGGGAAGCAAAATATCGACCAAATGACTTCATAGGCTTTTTTCTATTGTTATTCGTTGTCATTTTCTTGTGCATAAATTAATTTGTTTTGTGTGTCAGTATTCTATTCTGAACCTGGCGTTGGAAATAAAAAAAATATATTTAGTAAATAAGCAAAGCATTCATTTTGTTCAGTAAATTACCGCCCATTAGCCAGGGCTAAAGCAGAAATACACCGCCAGCTCAGTCATTTCCAGCCGAGGACTGCAGTTTCGTGCTTATTAGCACTCATCAGCCCGGCATAGGAAAGTGACTGAGCTGGAGATGGAAAACCTCTTAAGGAAGCCAAGAGTGCGAAACAAACTGGTAGCTAAAATAGAATTAGCAGACCAGACGAGTGACCGAAGCAATGGTTCGGTTCAACTCGAAGATTGAACGCGAGGCATGGTATATTCAGTAAATTACCGCCCATTTGACAGGGCAAATAGCTCGGGGCTAATGGGCGGTAATTTACTGAATATACCATGCCTCGCGTTCAATCTTCGAATTGAACCGAACCATTGCTTCGTCACTCTCGTCTGGCCTGCTAATTCTATATTAGCTACCAGTTTGTTTCGCACTCTTGGATTCCTTAAGAGGTTTTCCATCTCCAGCTCAGTCACTTTCCTATGCCGGGCTGATGAGTGCTAATAAGCACGAAACTGCAGTCCCCGGCTAAAAATGACTGAGCTGGCGGTGTTTTTCACGTATTATTTTTGCTGTTGTGTTTTTCCCATAAATTTTGCCCAAAGTAAATCCACAGGTAAGATCAAAATCTTTTGAGATTTAAAAATTATTTTACGTCTTAAAGAATGATGTTTTACCTTTTTAAGTAAGACTGGATGAAAAGCTGCTCAAATGAAAAAGTGAAACCTGGCATACTTACAGTCTACATGGTACCGACATCTCGGTCAAGTTTCAATAATAATACATCTGATTCTTGTCTCTGGATGGTATGACCTGGCTGTCGATATATTGCATATAAAATTGATTTTATTTGAATCGAATTGATCTCTTAATATATATCTGATAGACAGACATAAAACCTGGAAGATACATCGACATCCGTTGTCAAATATTCTACCCCTAAATTCAAACTTTCAGTTCATGACAATTACAAAAAAATAAAAATAAATTTGTTGATTTTCATTTTTATTATCTTTGTGGCGTTTATCATCTTTTACGATACGTTAAGTCTTTTCTTTTTTACAGAAAGTTATCAGAAAAAATGTTGCTTGGATGGATAAAAAAAAACACGCAGGATAGTATATTACTTCTTTAAAAGTTTTAAAATTAAAAAAGATGGTTTAACTAACTTTAACAGAAACAATGGACTTATGATGTTGAGAAAAGGTAGAAAACACTGTTTTTGAACCTACAATATTTAACTTTAAAAAAAAAGAAAAAAAAACCTTAAAAAAAAACTGCACTAGTTCAAAAGTTCGCTGATTTTCAAATTTTTATGTTTTTATGAAAAAGTTCTTTTTAGTCCAAGGAAAGAAGAATATGCTTATGAAGATTTTCTTCTGATTCAAATATATCTCTTTACACGCGTTACTTTGTTTGCTCTTTCTTTTTTACAAAGGAACAATGAAAAGAATTTATAAGAAAATAGAACAAAGGAATGTTTAATGAATTGAAGCTTCAGAAGTATTATACTTCATAAGCAATTAATAATTTTTATTCAAGAACTGAAACTTGACTTTTGACGTAAAACTGGCTAACTTTGCGAAATAATAATTAATAATCTAAAAAAGTAGTTTTTTTTGTCATCACTCTGTTAGATAATACTCCATTTTTAGACAAATCTTGCTTTTTTACTTCCTTTTACAAGAAAGGAAGTATTATTGTATTCGCGAAAAAATTTTCACTCAAAAATCGGCCTTAATTTCCATTTTGCTCACCCCCAAATGAATGTTGAGTTTTTTTTTCAACCCGACCACACGTGGATATGTGCCTAGGAACGTACAGACACCCGAAATATCCATTTTGATGATCCCCGAGTTAATTACAACGAGTTTTCTTATGACGTCTGTATGTACGTATGTATGTGCTTATGTGTGTATGTGTGTATGTGTGTATGTATGTAGCATAACTTAAGAAGGGTATGTCCTAGAAAGTTGAAATTTGGTACGTAGACTCCTAGTAAGGTCTAGTTATGCACCTTCCTTTTTGGTTGCATTAGTATGCTCCAAAGGGGGTCTTTTGCCCCTTTTGGGGAGGGGGAATCGTTTTTAGTTTCGATGTAAACTCACGTGGTGTTATAATTTGGTGAGCACTTGGCGATATATCTCTTTTGGTCGCCAAGTTTTGTCGCGACAAATTTGGCATTTTTTAAAAATTAAATCTGGTTTCAATTTGGCCACTGTTGGTGATATTTAGAGATTAAACTATTGAATCATATTAAAACTGCCAATAATGGGAAAGTGACATTAAATTGGAGTAAAAGGAAGTCATGTGATGCACACATCAGCTCGTTTCTTTTTCTTATAAGATCATCAAAATGTATATAATGTGTATATCATTCTTATTAAAGTTTTTTTTTTTTATTTTTTTTATTTTTTTTTTTATGAGAGACAAATACATATGTTTTAAAAAGACGAGCGCAAGCTGGAAGAAGTTCTTACTCCTTTCTTTGAAATACCGTTCGCAACAGATATCAGATAAATGACGCTGGTTAATCTAGTTCAATTAACTAGTTTTTCCATCAGAACTGTCTATTAAAGACTAATTTTTCACTTTTCACTAAAATTAATTTAATTCGAATGAGTTGTACAATTCTGTTATTGAAGTTATTTTATATTAATAAATCTCACAATGTGTGCTTTATTTTGGAGGGATAGAGTCTTGTTCGCTCACATTACTGAACAAAACTATTACAAATTTGAGAACATTTTTTCAAGCATGAGACCCATCGAAGTTTTATTTATTTATTTATTTATTTATTTTTCAATTCAACTGATATTTTCTTCTATCAAAATGGGAAATTAGGTTATAGACAAGATAGGATTAGCTTATTGAACATAAGTAATTATTTAGTCTCAGGAAACATATAATATTTTTAAAAAGTCGAGGTTATCAGAAATAAAAACCCATTTTGTCTCTCTTAAAATAAAGTGAAATAAGAATAAAATTTAAAACTAATCTAAGTAAAAAAAATAATAATGAGTGAGTACAACTGAACCAAAGAAAAGGTTTTTGGGACGCTTCTCGATTGATTACTGCAGCTGCTCTAATGGGCATCGACCTCCTGAGGTTCTGCATAACGTTTTTCAACATTACCTGATACTAAACTTTCCTTATTGTTGCCTAAAACCTATTTTCAACTTGTTCACTTAAAACAAAAAGCAGTTTAATTTGTAATATACTATTTTTGCTGGCGGATCTTTAAAAAAATGATAGAACTCTCAAATTTTCAATACTTTTGGCCAGTAGTGTATTAGAATCCTCACACAAATATTGACAATAGGGAAGTTTTCTATTTTTTAATTTTATCTTTATATGATTGAGTAACATGTATGAACATCATAGGTGAAAAAAATTTTGCGATACGATAAGTAGTTTTTTTTTAATTGATTTTTAAAGTTCAAGCGATTGTGACGTCAAATGGCACAGGAAGTGACGTCATGCCCTCTTCCGCCGCGGGAGAAGTCGAAGGACTTACAGTTGACTTCGAAGACGAAACGTAAGGCTTACCTCCTCGCATTTAACTCCTCGCGTTTCTGTAACATTAATCCTCTCATCCTCTCGGAAATATTGAATACCATCATGGATGTTACTTGAGGAAGATTATTAGATTGGGCTTTAACGAATCTGTCCCCCATAGTGTGTTCAAAAGGATTATTGAATTTCTAAAAAATAAAATGTCAGCGCGCTCAAAATGTCCGTAGCGAAAACAAGGGATCTTCGGCGGAAGGCTGCCCTGTGACGTAAGCTCGTGACGTTTCAGAAGAGCGCACTTTTGCGCGGCGGATTTTTAAAAATTCATTAAAAATCAATCACGGTGCTTTAAAATTCGGCGGTGGTGAATTTTTTAGTTTTGAGGGTCAATTAACAATATCCAATAGTCAAAATATGAACATTTAATAGGTTGCAACTTCCCTATTGATAACACTGATCTACAAAACATTCAAGTTGTCTCTTTCACGAACAAGACTTTTTGTTATTTCTTGGTTCTAAAATATAGGATACGTCAGAACTTCCTTTGGAATGGGAATGCTTATTAAAACAAACCTATTCATAATACAGCAACAATATTGACTTCATTGGAGAAATAATGTGTGCAAATTTTGATTCTCAATCTCAGGATGTGTGAACTTTTCGTAATGTCGCACTTATCAAGTCTAAATTATGATTTTTGTTGTGCTCGCTGTACCATGGCAGGTGAGTTTGTTATCATTTGGTGCAAAAACCTTGCAAATCGCATGGCACATAGGGCACGCACGATCTTTGATGCGACCCTATAAAAATCGCATCGAGTAAGGTCCGGAGATCGCAGTGACAGCAAAAGAAAGTGATTGTCGTCAGAAGAACCTCTTTAAATCCAAAGACTAGATGGCTTGAAGACATGTCGAACGTCCGTCCACTAACCGGGGGAGGGGGATTCATCTTGTTTGAAAAATGAGCGACCTTTGATCGTGACATGTTACAACTAAATAGACAGGAACTACGTGAAATACACCGCCAGCTCAGTCATTTCCAGCCGAGGACTGCAGTTTCGTGCTTATTAGCACTCATCAGCCCGGCATAGGAAAGTGACTGAGCTGGAGATGGAAAACCTCTTAAGGAAGCCAAGAGTGCCAAACAAACTGGTAGCTAATTGGTCGGCTAATTCTATATTAGCAACCAGTTTGTTTGGCACTCTTGGCTTCCTTAAGAGGTTTTCCATCTCCAGTTCAGTCACTTTCCTATGCCGGGCTGATGAGTGCTAATAAGCACGAAACTGCAGTCCTCGGCTGGAAATGACTGAGCTGGCGGTGTATTTCACGTATTTCTGCTTTAACCCTGGCTAATGGGCGGTAATTTACTGAAGATAGAAACTGACTTATTCGTATAGATTCTAAGTGTAATACAACATCATGTAGTTGACATTTATGCCCTTTGTTATCTAGACATTAATACTCGTACACACCTTTAATGAAATAGACTCCTACATATTTGAACAATATTTGTAACACATTAATTAATCCAATAGAAAAAAATGTTAAAGTTAAATTGGCAATACAAAGCATTTTTATCAGTTTTATACATATCACGTCTTTAAAGTACTATCGTGTCTTTTAGAATTTAATGTGTCCCCCGGGAAAGTTTTTGATACTAAAACTACTCCAAGACTGTTCAAATAATAGCAAAAGAATGAATAATATTCGTTATTTGACTCATACGCAGTATAAAACAGATGCGACGATCGAAGTAAGATTTTGTATTTCCCATTTTAAAGCTAAATGTTTTTGAAAACAGTAAGATCTTTTAATTATCTTAATTAACGATTCAGCTATGCATTAATAAAGTGAATGTTATTTATTGTAAAACGTTAGAGTAAAGCTAGGAAACACATTTTACACTAATCGGTCTCTAATACTTAAAGTCATCTTTAGCTCTTAGTAACTCATAACCATCAGTCCATAAATTACAATGCTGATGTTAAACTTGAAGGCAGTTATTTTTCTGAAAAAACAATTGTTGGGATAGCTTGTGTCGTATGCAGTTGCTCAAAGTTAAATCGAATCACCTGTATCACGTTTTTCGACTTCACATTTCTCAATTATACGTATTTTTTGCTAAGCAACATTCCTAGAAATTTATACAAAATTTTAAATACGTACTTACCTTAAGGCAAAAAAATTTTGTTTCTTTAGTATTGCTTCAGACTTGAATAATGCTTTTGACTTTAAAATAAAACGTTAAATAAAGCCATGGAGTTGAATGCTAAAATAAAAGTTCACTTTTGGCTTGATCAGACAAGGAACCGTTCAGATAGTATGCAAATTTTTCGTGCATAGCTCAATTTTTGCACATATTAATGTACAATATTTGACTTTGTTGGTTGATTGAGCACCATGTTTTAGCATTACTGCTTTGCGTTTTAGTTTTTGGGTACTTCTTGGGTTTTGCCTAATGTTTCGGGTTTGTTTCAGCAGAAAGACCATCGTAAAAAGTTGCACGTCGTACATTTTTAAAATTAAAATATTTATGTTTCATAAGTATGCCTTTAAAAACAAATTTTACGACTGTGATTTACGGATCGGGCGTTAAAATCGACATTACCTTAAAATTGTACTTGATGCTGTCATAAAATGATAAAAACTTCAATTTCACGTATGGTTGCTGCAATAACATGTTTTACAACTACAGTCAAGTGCCCATACTTGGGACAGTTTTGAACTATTACCTTTAGAAACCCATTAATCATATTTTTCCGTTTGAACGAAGTATTCTATTTTTAGGATTAGCCTTAGTACTTAACCTCAAAACAAGACATAGATGTGTAGATATGTCCCTTTAAAAATAAAACAGAAAGAAGTTTCATTGTCCCCAAGTTAGGGACTTGGGACGCTTTACATTTTGATCTTTCTTTCATGTATGCAGCAAAAAATAATCGCTAGGGCACGAACTATCATTTTAAAGAAGTTTATTTTACGACTCAATAAAGGAAAAAATATAATAAGAAATAATATAATCTTGTAAACATTCAAATATTTCAGAATGCATACTTGGCCCTGAAAATATTGAATGTCTCCCTAAACATCTTAATTCTTTTGAATGTAATATTTTCACGTTTTCATCTACATTTATGAGGTAATTGGTGGTGAAATACTGACAGGTGTACCAGCCCTCGAAACTAAATTCGGCAAAATGTCATAAGTTAGGGTACTGTCTCAAGTATGGGCACTTGACTGTAAATAAAAAATAATCGGAACGAAATATGATTTTTAATTTTGTCTCAGAAGTATTTACTTTTTCCAAATGCACCAAACACGCTTTTAAGAAGGAAAACACTTAGGTTTTGTGGTTGGCCCTTGCAACATAGATATAAAAAAACTAAGTTCACTGAATGTGCCAAAATATATTTTTGATAAATACTAAACAATTCGAAAATATTTCCTTTTTTACGTTAGCATGGTTCAATTTGTGAAAGATATATTTCCTTCCAAAAGTATGGAACCATAAGCAGAATTCATGAATTGAAAGAAAATGTTCGTTTTTCATCTTTCTACTCGAGAATTCGCAAACCCAATAATATATGATTTTCATTTTTCACATACTTACAACACCATTTCCCGTTCATGTCAAAAATCTTTTAAAGCGAATTATCTAAAGACATCACTATGTCAAATTGAAAGCTTAAAATTCGTTTTTAGATCTTTTGTCGCTTTTAAACTTATGTGGGGGTTGAATAAAACAAATTTATACCCATTGGAAGAATAGCAATGAGAAACTTCGAAAACATAAAGTGGTACATTATGCGAGGACTTTTCTTCAAAGATTTACATTATGTGCATCTTTATCATCAAACCTTGATTGGTATTTTCTTGAGGCCAGGTCAAGATTTGTTTTGTAGGGGTTACGGTACCTCAAAAATGATGAAACGATCGAAAAAAAATTTATTTCTTATTTCAAAACTAAAAACTATTCTGAACACACGGGAAAAGTTTCATTGCTTTAGTTCAAATGTTTAAAAAGTTATGGGTGGTTTTAGGCCATGTTCGCTATGTGTTCTTTTGCAAAAGAAAAACTTTAAATTCCTTTTTACCGATGATGTTTTTTTTGTGTTTTCATGTCATTAGAATCCCTAAGGATTTTTCTCTATTAAAGAAAGAGCTTTAAAGTAATACTTTTTGCAATTGGGATAACATATTTGACAAAACTGTGCATTGGATAAGCATTTTATAAATTACTCAAATGTTTAGAGCATGTTAAACCTTTAAAAACAAAATTTTTAAAAAAAGAACTTTAATTTTTTACATAATTAATCACAGAAAATTTTCTAATAAACTCGAATACAAATGAATGCACAGATTTTTAGAAATGATTATAGTGATCGTTTGGCAAAAAACTTTTTTTACATCAGTGCGAAAATAAAAAAGGCTTAGAGATTTTAAAAAATTGAAATTTTCCTCAATTTTTTGAATTTTTAAAAAAAGCAGGCAATATTTTAAATTCTGAAGATAAATTATTGTTTAAGAAATAAGTATGGATGTTATGGTTTGAAAGAAATATAAAATTTACTTAAATTTAAAAAAAATGTTTGAAAGGTACTGTGACCCCTTAAGGTAAAAAAAAATATTTAATATTCAAAAATGTTGGCATTTATCGGATGTCTTTTCGCCCATAAGCTTATTTCTTTTGCTTTGAAAAAGGCATGACACGTGACGGCAGTAACCTGCAATCTTCTTCTTATTTCTTATTTTACTTTTTACGCACAAAGGTATTGATTTAATTTATCAATGTGACGGTTTGACATTATTAAGTGGTTTATTACACGAGGACTGTTCTTCAAAGACGGTTCCCTGACATTGTGTATATCTTTGTATCATCATTTAATAATTATTTTTCTAAGGATAAGTCAATATTTTTTTTTGCTTCATAATCAAGGTGAGAAAAATATTTAGGGTCTGGTGGGGTAAAGTGGTCATAAAATCGTAGGTTTTCAACTTAGGTGGATAATAAATACAATAAATTCTTTAAATACTTCAACTTTTTTTGTTATTATTTTACATTGCATTATTAAAGAACACGTACATTGAATTTCAGGAAAAAAAATATTGATTTAAGTAGTTTTATAACATTTTCATTTCCCTTTGTATTTATGACCACTTTACCCCATGGGGTGGGGGAAAGTGGTCATAGCATGGGGTAAAGTGGTCATAGTTAAAAACAGCTACAAAACTGTTACAAATAACCCTATTATTTGTATATTTTGGTTATTTTTATAGTTACAAGTATATGTACGAGTATATGCGGGTATGCACGAGTATATACGTGTCGTTCAAACAAGAGTAAACATGTTCATATATGAATAAATACATGTATACATCAGATACATGCATGCATGTGCCTACTCAAGTATATTCGTGTATACATGAGCGTATAAGCATGTATACGTGATTGCCTACAGGAGTGTATACGTGTCTACACGAGTATATACGAGTCATGTGTATATGCGAGTATATACGCGCAAAACGAACATCATTTGCGTGTTTGCACATGTATCTCGAGTATATATGTGCATACCTGAGTTTCTGAGTATATACGTGTATAGTCGACGTATATACGCATATATAAGTGTACATAGATACACTACTGGCCATTAAAATTGCTACACCAAGAAGAAATTGCCAGAATGAAGCTAAATTTTACATACGTGATAATAAAATTGACATTAGAAAGTGATTACAAAATTAAAGCAAATTGATCATTTATGGTTGGAAAAATCTCGAATAAATGGAGGTTTAAGTACCCTGTTAAGCCACCTCTAGCTTGAATGTACGATGTACTTGAAGCGAAACAATCGGGCATTGAGACATAACAGTCTCTTACGATATCCTGCGTCATCTCGTACCACAGTTGCTGTAAACGTGCCACTCATTCGATCAAACTCATACGTGTTAGCACTCACGACCGGGCTCCCAGGAACAATTTTTTAACATGACAATGCTCGGTCAAATACAGAAAGGATGTAAAGGGATTTCCTCTTCCGCATTATCACTTTCTCTGGTCTGCGTGATGCTCTGGTCTGCGATTTGTGACTTGTCACAAATTGAGCATATCTGGGATCACTTGAGACGGTAAATTGGACAGCCTGTAAATTTGATCAAATTAGTGGCGCGTTTACAGCAACTGTGGTACGAGAAGACGTAAGACATCGTACAAAACTGCTGTACCTCAATGCTCGACCGTATCGGTTCTTAAATTCCAACTAGAGGAGGCGCAACAGGGTACTTAAACCTCCATTCATGTGAGATTTTTCCAGTAATAAATGATCATTTTGCTTTCATTTTGTAATCGTTTTCTAGTGTCAATGTTGCCATCACGTGTGCAAAATTTTGTTTCATTCAGATTATTCCTTCTTGGTGTAGCAATTTTAACGGCCAGTAGTGTACTTACATACATATACTGGTATACACAAATTAATTCGTGGATATATCCAGTGCGTGTTTGGTACGTGCCTACTCACGTATATATATATATATATATATATATATATATGTGGAAGCAATAGTATATACGTATGCTTACGTGTAAACACGATTATATACTTGTTAGACGTATATACGTACATTTACGTGTAAACATCAGTACATGTATCCACGTATATCTACGAGTATATCCGCTAATATACATGTATGCTTACATAGTGAATCCAAGATCTTGGGCAAAATCTAAGTGGTGTGAAATGGGAGGATAAGAAGCAAAGAATTGTAAGGAACTTATGGTCGTTGACGCGCTACATGCACACAAAGTCAGAAATCGATGGAATGAAAACAGGTCACAAATTTGTTACACAAAGATGATTTTACCCGACATTTTAGTTCTTAAGAAATATTTAGACAGTTGTTAAAAAGTAAGGCCTGTAGTAGCTCTAATATACGCATCGCAACAAAGTCGCAGCGACTGATGAATGTTTTTCAAGAGTCTCGTAATTGCAGCAGAGTGATAACGACGCATGTATTACAGATGCCGGCCGCAAGTTTCATCAATGACTTTAAATCTTTCTTAAGTCGTTGTGTAAAATTGTCCATTTTGTAATAAATTTGTGACCTGTTTTGCATTCATTAGTTTCTGGCTTTGCGTGCATGTAGCGCGTCAGCGTTGAGTTTGTGGCCATATGTTTCTTATGATTCTTGCTTTTTATTCTCCTCTCTACCTTTTAAAAATTTGCCCAAGAGTTTAAACTCACCCTGCATGCATGTATATCATATGCTAGTATGTAAGTGTCAGCTCAAGTATGTACGTGTATATACGTCGTGTCTACCTGAGTATATAAGTGTTCGTATATGTACGAGTATAAGCGGGTATATACGTGTATAGTCGAATGTATATCTGTATAGATAAAAAATACTACGAGATACCCAAATACGTGTTTATTGGTGCATTTATGTGAATACGTATATATACGTGCCTACACGAGTATATGCGTATGCATGCGCATATACTCATATATTTAACCTTTTTTTATTGTAAAAACAATACATATTAAGTGAAATTAATATTTAATTGATACCTGCCTTATACTTAAAGATTAAGTGATTTTAAAAGAACAGTATTTGTTAAGCCTAATATTATGACCACTTTACCCCATCTTACTAAAATTGTTCTAAAAAATTATTCAAAAGAGATTCAGCTAACTGCTAATGAGTATGAGTTCTTGAGACATGTAGGAAGCTTCCTGTGCAGTCAATCTGCTCATAATTCTAACAAACAAAATTTCCCAAGGAAGTTAAAAAAGGTGTTTATATTTTTAAAAAATTCAAAATCACTCAAAATATTTTTTTTTACCAAATAAAATTTTGCCAGTTGTAAAATTTTGTATTCAAAATGTAGTTTCTAACTGCACTACTCTAAAATAAAATTTTCACATTCATTCGAACATTTATTTTTAAGGTATAGCCATTTCCTTGAATTATGACCACTTTACCCCATTGACCACTTTCCCCCACCAGACCCTACTGAAGTTCTAGGTGTATATTTGTTGCAATAATGCATGAACATGAGTTAGTATTTATCAACATTAGTTGTATTTACCGGTTTTATACTTGTAGGGTTTCAATAAACAATTTTATTTCAATAGCAAAGTAACAATGATACACTTTGATAATATAAAGTGGTACATTGCGCGAGGATTGTTCATGAAAGAAGTTTTCTTGGCTTCCTTTTGTATACCTGTATATATTCAATTCGCAACTTGTATTTTCCAAAAAATAGGTCAAAATTTCTTTTGAATCCTTTAAGAGTTGAGAAAACCATTTGCTGAAGCTAAAGATGTGTATTTAATGCAAGAAAGTAAATCAGCACAAGTTTAAAATTATATTTATAGTTAACATTTCAATAGATAAAACTTCGCGCTGAAATATTCGGCAGACAAGTTCTAATACGAAAAAAAATGTCTTTCATTTGCGCTACCCTGTAATTTAAAAGCCTTGAGAGAAAGGAGAACTACATGTATAGCGATGGGATGAAATTACATCCAATACTTTCTTAGGCATCAAACGTTCAATGGATTTTTTTCTTTGTTTTTCGCAGAATTTAATCAAGTAATAATTAAAAGCACACTATTGTTATAAGGAAAAAAAATAATGCAAATGACATGCAAAATACCAGATAGCACCGTTATCACATCCAAAAACTGCAGTTTCGTTCTTATTGGAACTCTTCAGTCTGGATTAGTGAATAACCGAGCCGGAGGTTTATGTTTTCTCATTGAAGCTGAGAACGCCAGCAGTTTGGTAGATAAACTAAATTTATCTCACCAGCGAGTGTCCGCATCATGCTGTGGACACTCGCGATACATCGCGGTATTAAAATTCTGATATAGCCCACTGGAACTTGCATACAATGCTAGAACTGCGCATACAGTCTTAATCGCAACCATAGCTGAACATTTATACACAACGTTATACTATGTGAAAAATGCCTAAGAACTGAACTGAACTGAGTAGTTAAGTTTCTATAAATCAGCCGGACTCGCGTAACTCGTGGCAGTCTTTAGAATTTTATCCCAGTATGTAACAGTTCACAGTCCTTCACATTTCGCGCGAGTTCGTTACAGAAATCTTCATGCTGTGTTTATTAAATAACAAGTTTTGTTTGCAACTAACATTGTGTAGTTTATGTGTTATAATTAAATTGTTCTCAGTTAAAAGTTCAAGTGTTTGTACAAGTTGCTTGTGTTACAATTTCTACACCAAGGAATAGAAGGAATATCCGAAGACCATAGTTCAAGTGATTTCATTGCCTCGCGACTTTTGGATAGCGTTGAAGAGGTTAAATGTATGGTAAGAATTTTTTAATTAAGAAATTTACTTTGACGCGCAACATACTGAGACTATAGCCTGAACTGCAGCGTTTGTTGCACATAAGGCCATAATCGTTTTTAATTCTCTTACTATTGTGTTTTATATCTGATGTAGTGATAAGCAAAGGGATGTAAATGGATAGTATCAAGTTTTGAGTAAAGTGCGTTTAAAGTTCGGCTCTTAGGTGGCTTTCATTAAAAGTTTTTCTAAATCATGCTGTATAGCAGCATCTACCAGGGGCTACAAGTACTATTTTTAACCAAACCAGGGAGCAGGTTTAGCAGACAGAGAGCAGGTTGTACTAGTTATATCCAAATTTTTAATTTTGCCGATTACATTCCTTTGCTTCTCACTGCCTCCTTTTATCTTTCTATTTGCAATTTTTCTATGAATGGGGTCGTTTCCAAAATTTTAAAAGTATTTTTTTTCTGAAAGAGCAAGCTTAAAAGCATAGGATCTGACCATTTTTTAAATATTTTTTTAAGTTTATTATTTTTTAAAAAATACTTAAATCGGTGCGCTTTCATTGTTTACATTTCTGTCGTGGGACATCACAAATGATGAAATTCCATTCAATATTGCCATTTGCAGAACAAAATATTTAATTCGCATTTTACTCACGTGCATTGGCTACGATGTAGTTGATAGCAAGCGTAGAGCGCAATTTTAATTCGCTGCTTGATTATCATAACGTGTAAGCATAGTAGAAAGATGCGACAAATTGCATAATTTGTGACGTCATCAAGCCCACGCCTTGTTTGAAAACTGGGACATTTTAAAAAATTAATTTAAAAAAACTGATGGGAAAATCAAAGTATTTTCTGGGTCTATGTAATTTTTTTTGCTCATTCTATCTATTTCAATGACTAAAAGTAGTACTTTTGACAAAAGGAAACCACCCAACTACTGAATATTAAATGGTTAAATTTAAACTAATAGTGTATATTACATAATATTTAATCGTAACTTGTTTTTGCCTACGTGATTCAGCTACAACACTATTCTGGTAACTGCAAAAATATAAACAAAGGTTTTTTTTTTTCGAGCAATAACTTATTGCACAACTAACTAAATAAAAATATTGCTTAGAAACTGCATCATTTATCTTACACAAAAGGTGTCAACACAAAAATAACTCCATAGACCATTTCTTTATATTCAGTCAACACTACAGTACGCATTAAGAGCTAAGACTTGATTTCAAAGCTTCCGATCAATGAAAGATTATTCTTCAGATATCTATCTTGAGATTTTGAGCAAACACTAAAGTGTAGGTTTAAAAACTCTTAACTCAGTTGTCCTTTTCTGAGCAAACATTTGTTTCAGATATAAGGTCAAATAGGATATTGGCATAAGAGCCGGTGATGGCTTTCTAGCTAAGTTACGCATGGTGTATTGGTTATTTTATAAGTAAATAATCATTATTTTTAGAAATTGTAGATCATATCTCGAAATGTATGATATTGTTACTATTTTCCAAAGAATAAATTCCTATTCAGATAGGGGTTACAACGGAACAAATGTTAACGTAAACCAAAATGATAGATTTTTAATGTTGGTTTAAATACATTAAATATGGCATAACATTCCAAAATATTAGCCAAGTGGACACAAATACACTGTAAAAAAAATCCGAAACGTTACTGAACATTTCCATGTAACGTTTCAGGATTTCAATGGTTTTTATCCACTTCCTGGAAATATCAAGTATCATTGTCAAAAAGTTTCCTGAATTCTTACAAGTTGTTCGAATGCAGACTTCTCTCTGTTGCAATTTTTTTTTAGCTCCCAGTTTAAAGATTAACAGAGAGTATTTATAAGGTGTATCGGCTTCAGTTCAGCTGCGTCTCGTCCATGCTGATTAAACTCTCCAAGGGAGCGAATGAGTATGGACTACGTAGCTTTGCAAGAATTGCAATCAAGTGAGATGCGTGATACGTACTTGCAATTCTGGCATAGCTTTGGCCATGGCTGCAATACTGTTTTTGGAACAGTCTTGATAAACCAGGAAGGTGTCAAGCTGGTATATTATCTCTACCCGAGATGGCTCTGATGTTCCAGAGACACGATTGGCTTTAAACGAGAAGATTTCTGGATTTTTCAGGAAGGTTACTGAATTTCAGCGGAAAAGTTCCTGGTTTTTACAAGATATCTTACTGACAGAAATTGGGCACATCAGCTACCTATTATTTTCCAGGAACGTTTCTGAATCGTTTTTACAGTGTAAAATTTAAAAAATATTAAATATATTTAATATTTTTAATTTATTTATCTGAAAGCGTTTTGCGGATATTGCTTAGGTGTACAGCTATCGGTATCTCAAAAATATTTTCGTACATAATATTTTTTATCTAATAGAACATTTAATTTGAAAATTAAGGACAGTAAATAGTTTTAATATTTAATAAAACATAAATACGTTAGCATTTTACATAAGTTAAAAGACATTGTTGGAAGAAATTCGAGACTGAACTATAAAATTTATTTTGTTGTGAATTTTTAGTTTCAAACGGGCAGTATACAAGTACAATTTAGTGTAAGTGATTTACAAACATAATATTAAATTCCTTCAAGTTTCAATATGTATTTAGTTTCAAAAGGGCAGTATACAAGTATAATTTAGTGTAAGTGATTTACAAACATAAAATTAAATTCTTTTAAGTTTCAATATATATTTAGTTTCAAAATGGCAGTATACAAGTACAGTTTAGTGTAAGTGATTTACAAACATAATATTAAATTCCTTTAAGTTTCAATATATATTTAGTTTCAAAAGGGCAGTATACAAGTACAATTTAGTGTAAGTGATTTACAAACATAATGTTAAATTCCTTTAAGTTTCAATATATATTTAGTTTCAAAAGGGCAGTATACAAGTACAATTTAGTGTAAGTGATTTACAAACATAATATTAAATTCCTTTAAATATATTTATTCATTGTTATTATTTTAAAATTTGGAAAGAGTATATTATGATTTCAATACTTTGCCATGTCCCATTTTGCCACTCTGACGGACTCAATTTACTTATTGAGAATAAGTCCCACATTTTGCCACGAAGCCTTGGGTTTTATCATGCTGGGGTCTTGATAGCTGGATTTGGTGTTTGACAGTGAATGACGTCCGAGGTGTTCTCCGGCGGGGAAGGTCTGTAATAAGCGTCAACCATAGACTAATAATAGGAATATACCGAGCTATGGCAACCCTTTTGGTGCTCATAAACCAAACCATGTGACTGGTGGATATCCTAGCAACAGCGGGCGTTGATCGTAGCAGACGATCAACGCCCGCAAGAAATAAAATAAATTGAATTGATGGAACACTGAAGAATGATCTTTTATGGAGTCCGAGTTGTAAATTTGTTATTCTAAGTCGTAAATATTTTGTTAATATAGTGAGTTTTTCGTTTAGATAGTAATGTGCATTTTCTTAAGTCAATTTCAACAACTCTCTAAGCAATTAAAGATGCAAGTGCCCAAAAAGGATCGGCAAACGGTAAGATTTTTACCTACAATTTCAATTTAAGATACAGATTATTACATTTTTGCGTTGACGCAAAACGTTTACGCCATTACGTTCACGCCAACGCTGACGTAGCAGTTCCAAATGAAATAAAAATTACTGAAAACTGCGATCAAAAACTAATTACTAATGTCAAAATAATGCATAACTAAAGGGAACATTTCAATTTCTGCACCTGGAAAAAATTATAATGAAAACTACGTCTTAAAATACATGTCGAGTGCCAAACTATAGATAATGTTGCCATCTAGCAACCATGCTGCCAAAGTTTTCGCCAAGCCTCCCACCAGTCACATGATGTATCCATGAACCAATTTCTTCATCAGCAAGTATGGAAAAGCTCGGTCTACTCTTATTATTAGTCTATTGCGTCAACACAGCTTGTCGGTTTATCACTTAATGTGTAAACGTGAGAAACAGTGTTGCGTAATATGAATCATGCAAAATTTTCGTTTTATGACTCAATCTGCTTCAATTTTCTGGCACGTATTCTCAAAGCAAAACCTATACTCTCTTTCGCATTTACGAGAAATAAAAGTGACTACAGTGCTGGCCCCAAATTATTAGGCTAAAGAGTTTTTTTTTTGTACACTATTTGTACTTAATACAATTTATTTTACTGTTAAAGTACACTACATACTGTACACTGATAATTATTATTACGTTATTTTAGCATAATTTACTGTTTGTAGGTGGCAGCACTGTCTGCTTTGTTTATGTTCTTTGTTTATCTACCTACCAGGAACATAACCTCAGTCAGCTTAAACAGTTCACTAGTTCTTTTCATTAGTGTGTTCTGTTATATTTAAAGTTAGTTTTAGGTAATTAGTGAGTATGTGTACGTGAGTATATATAATATAAACAATTTTTTACCTCCTTTTTAAAAAAAGTGTTAAGAAATGGTTTTAACCTTGTGAAAAGTATGCCAAAAAGACTTAAAATGCTCATCAAGAACAAGGGAATGCATACTAAATGTTAGATAACTATTTCACTGTTCGTTAATGTGTCTATAGTTGTGTAATCAATAAAGAATTTGCATTTAAAACAGTCTTAGTCTAATAATTTGGCCAGTTCTGTACAATGAAAGCAAAATAACCAAAACGAGCCCAAACGTTTAGTCGGGAACAGTATGACAAACGCAGAGCCTTACTTGTTTAGTATCTAATGCTAATGTGTCAAAATTTAATTAAACATGACCAACCAGATCTAAAATATGAGCTCGTTTCGACTGCTAAGTATCTATTACCAAAACTAAAATCTATAGTGATACTGATAATTTGGTCATTAACAGCACTATAACTATCCCAAGTAGCACATATACCCATTTTAAAGACGTCGAAAAAACGTTACGCACTCCGTTAAAACGAGGTTAGTCTTAAAAAGGTTTTAACTCTGATAAGTCTTGTTGTTTACGCTGTTTTTCAATCAATATTTCAGCGTCGAATATAAGTTGTAATAAAGATAAACACATTTATTAAAATTTATATTTAACGTAAAAAAATTAAGTGAAAAGATAAACAACGAGACATATTAAGGTTAAAAACACGTTTGGTATTAACATTGTTTTTGCAACATTTTAAAAATGGATGTTGTGATATTTGATATGTCTTACACCCACATATTCGTATATGATACTAGTGTAATGAATCTCATCAGTCATACAACACATAATACAACTATCATCAGCTAATGCATAAAATAGAGAACTTCAAAATGCATTTCAAAGTAGAATAAATTATTAGAAGATTTAAGAAAACACACTAATATGGAGATTTTTTTTTTTTTTTTTTTGATTATGTGTAAGTATTTTACTTAAGCAGCAATGCTTGACGTTTGGATTGAAATACTTGTTCTCAAATGCGATTAAAAAAAAAACTGAGTCAAAAAGCTGTCCAACACACTGTTTATTGATAATTCAGTTCATCAAATTTGGGAAAAACGTCTTAGAGTTGCATATGTCTTTATTTCACTAGAAAACTGTTAGAACATAAAAACACATTCTAGCATTAAACAAAAACTAAGATGTATAGTAAAGAAATGAATAGATAAAAGACTTTTGGAAGGCAGAATGATGTCGGGAAATTATTCTATAACGGAGCGATTTTTTTGAGCAAACAAACATCTTATATTTGACTTGATGTATTTACTTGCCAATTTAAAGCGAAGAACATACAAAAAAAAAACAGTCCTAGAGAATAAAGACTTAAATTCATAATATATTGGAGGAATTCATGCTTGAAGAATGCGAAATAATAGTGTGGCATAAATTATTCAGATATTTCATTCTCTTTTATCCTAAACAGTATTTTTTGTTTCGTCTCATAATCGATAAAAATATTGCATACAGCTTACACATCTTATTTTCAAGGACTTTTGTTAACTTCAAAACTGCTGGGGAAAAAACAGCATTGTCTTTCGAAAAAAGCAAAAATAACATAAGATAAAAAAAAAACTGAGGAGCATTTTAGTAGAATGACACCTAGAGAATCTTATGAGCGGTTTAACTTCCTTTTACATAGTAAAGGCAGTATTTCATTCGTAAAATAAATTTCACTCAAATATCGGCTTAAACTTCCGCTTTGCTCAGCCCCGAGTGAATGTTGAGTTGTTTTTTCTGCCCGACTGCACGTGCATATGTCCCTAAAAACGTATGGACGTCCGAAATGTCCATTTTTGACGATCCCCAAGTTAATTACCACGAGTTTTCTCGTGAAGTATGCATGTACGTACGTATGTGCGTATGTATGTGCGTATCACACCTAATTCATAAACGGTATACCGTAGAAAGTTGAAATTCGATATGCAGACTCTTAGTGGGATCTAGTTGTGCACCTCCTCTTTTAGTTCATTCAGATGCTCCAGAAGTGGTCTTTCACACTTTTTTGGGGAAAATCAATGTTTATTGACAATGCAAAATCAAGTGATGTTATGATTTGGTTGCCCAGCCTTTGGTCAACAACTTGGCGATAGATTACAAGTTGGCGACAAGTTTGGCAAAAAAAAATATATTTTTTTTTCAAATATGGTTTCAATTTGGCATTATTGACAATATTTATGAGTTATCCATTGAATCACATGTGTATCGATATTGGGAAAATTAAGCTCTGTAAAGCACTTTTTTTGCACCGACACACTAAAGGTGAAAGTATTTTAAGAGTTTTCTTGCTCACTCAAAGGTACTAACATCGTTAAATTGACATAAAAAGAAGTCATTTAGTGAAAACATCAGCTCGTTTCTTACCAGGGAACCACACAAATATTGCAATAATGGAAAACAATGAAATAGGTAGCAATCGAAAGAAAATATTAAGAAATTTTGGCAGCAAAAATCATTTGCCCTCTTGCCCTTTTATTGATATTTAAGGTCTTACAGTGACAAAACTTTAAGAAACGCACCAAATTAAAAGCGATTTGGGGAGAAAAGGAAAGTACCATGCGATTTCACTGCATACGTGTAGCAGAATATCCATCTACAAAGCTAATGGAAGATGTGTTTTATTTCTTACTGCAACTTGCTAAATATTGGTGTTTTTCTTAAAATTACGGAGGACTTTAAGACTTCATATTTCGATAACGAGGCAAATAACTTGTACATATAGAATTATGTTTTACCATACTTCTGCCTAAAAAGGGTATAAAATTATAAAAGATTAGCTTTTGATTATAATGATGTTCCATTCACTAAAATTCATGCAGTTAGGGAGACTAAAATTGTAGCATTAGAGGGTTTTCAAAAAAAAAAAAAAAAATCAGTGAAAGGTTCAATAATTGTATTAAAAAGTAAACTTTGAAATGATTTGAGTAGCATTTGAGATGCAGCAAATAAGTACTTTTATAGAGTTAATCCCTAATCGTAATCCCTTCCCGTTAAAGTTTACGACTGTTCCATTCGTATTATATGATACGATCTTCGTAATTTGGCAAACTATTGCTATTAGTACCACATGAATCGCCAGACGATTAGCATTTGCCTCCTGAGAAGAAAGATCTATAATTAAAAAAACCGAATTTAAAAAAATTAATTTGAATTTTGTCATCTTGCATTCAAATTATGTTTTTTGCAATCTCGAGTGTGTGTGTATGTAGGTGCGTGTGTTTGTTTGTGGGGGGTTTGTGTATGCAAGATGTGTATGTGTGTGTAGCCATGTGCGTTTCTGTCTGTGTGCAGACATGAATGTATGGGTAGTTGTGTGTATGTGTTTGTGTGTATGCGTAAGTGTCTGTATTTATGCGTGTTAGTGTGTGTTTGTGTATGTGTAGGTGTTTGTATTTATGCGTGTGTGTAGATATATGTGTGTATATTTGTTTGTGTGTATGTGTGTGCGTGCGTGCGTGTGTAGTTGTGTATGTATGCGCATGTGTGTAGGATATGGACGCAACCCTGGAGAGGGTTTTTGCTGGAGGTGCAGCATCGTGAGGAGCCGGTCGACGGTGATGCTGCAGAGGGTGGCGGGGGGGGGAATAAAATCAAAGGACATCAAAACAGCCAAGTGAGAACAATTAGCAATCGTGATTGCACAATAATAATGATAACAATGTTGGACGAAAGTGCGTAACACATTAATCGAAGCTATACTGAAACAGTGTAATGAACTCGCGCATGCGCAGTTTCTACCTCGATTCTCATCTCCTCATTCCAAGGAATCCTCAGTATAATTGGCAAGTGTGTACACAGTACAGACGTTTTTTGATAAATTACTATTGTGACAATCCTGCATAGAAGATATTAGACTTTGTTCAACTGGGCTTTTTGGCGCAAGTGTATTGACACACAATGCTGCGCAAAGGAAATATTAGGGGTAGGAATCAGAATTTCAAAATCTATCCGGAGTCAAAAAAATATGATAATGCAATGAAATTTTGCAAAAGTTAGTGAAAGATCATTTTGCAGCTTTTGTGCCTCTAAATTTTTAAGAAACAAAAGTTAAATGACCCACCCTAATTCGCATATACTTTTGCATGCAATCTGAATCATTACCGTTCATTGCATTTGAACTGAAATACTTATTCACGGCTAATGGTAAGTGGCAAAGGAAGAAAATCGTAAGAACGCAATAACCATATCAATGAAGTGACACACTCAAGCTGTTCAGTATTACAATGGCGCAAATGTTCTATATATGCTCTATCAAGAAAGCTTAAAAGGTCCTTCTTTATCTTTACTAATAATAAAGATGAAAGTCTCTCTGTCCGGTGGATGTCTGGATGTCTGTGACGCGCATAGCGCCTAGACCGTTCTGCCGATTTTCATGAAATTTGGCGCAAAGTTAGCTTGTAGTATGGGCGTCTGCACCTCGAAGCGATTTTTCGAAAATTCGATGTGGTTCTTTTTTTATTCCAAATTTAAGAACGAAAATATCATGAGATGGACGAGTAAATTACGAAATTATCATTACGTGGGGTCGTAGCATGGGCACAAGCCGATTGGCGAGATACGAAGTTATCATAACGTGGAACCGTAACAAAAGCACAAGCCAGTTGGCGAGATACGAAATTATCATAACGTGGAACCGTAACATGGGTACAAGCCGATTGGCGAGAAAATTCACCATACATTATTTGCAAATATGCAGGTGAACCAAAAGACCTTTTAATTTTTCTATTACGGGCAAAGCCGTGCGGGTACCACTAGTAAGACATAAATTTCATCAAGTTATTACTTAAAATTTTCGATTTCAGTCAAAAATGTTTTCGAATCTTATTGTTTCAATTTCTCATTCATCTCAACGAGGTGTTTGAACAACCAATGAAAATTAAGAGGAAGTTTAATTCACTTGTTTCTTTTAGATTCAGAAAACTATACAGTACAAAAGTAAACTTTTGCATTTTTGAATTAAATAGCTGATATTTTAACAATAGGTAATTTAAATTCGTATCAAAGAATTAGCAGAAGATTTAGTGCAAGATATATGAAAGCATGTCCAACAAAGAATAAGTTTATTTACACGAATAACTCCAGTATGCTGTGCTAGTTCTGTTTATAACACAAATTATAATTTGCATTCCTTTATCATGCAAAACTTAGAAATAGACAATGATTACGAGCTTTTAATAATTGTAATTAACATTGCTATTGTGATTCATCTCTGTAAAATACATGTAATAATGTTCCTAAACATAAATTAATGAAGTTGTTTGTTTTTTGCTAAAACTTGAGACGATTGAACCTATTTTAAAAGGCATTATTAGCATTGAATAATTGAAAATTAATACCTTAATCGGGAGCTTTTCTTTCTAAATGGGAAATGAATTCAAAAGTACGGATATTCTTACAATTAGTTTGTTTTTTATTCACGATATTGTATTCGTTTCGAGTAAGGAAAATTACTTCTTAAGACTAGTAATTCATGTATTATTTTTCTGCAAATAATTATAAAGGAATGTTGAGATTTTAGGTTTCTTTCATGTATGCTATTTTATATACTTTCTGTACTGAAATAATGTTTTAAGTATTGCGAATTATCTATTATTGTTAAGGCTCAAATTTAAAAATTGTTTTTTAATAATATCAATGATTCCTATAATCTCTTTGCCAGTGCTAAAGAAAGTGTTAGATATAGTTTCTTTTTTCATACACATTAGGAAAAAAACATTTTGAGCAATCACGATTGCTTATTGCATTCATTTGACTGTTTTTGGCGTTTCTATGATTTAATTTTCCCACCAGCACCCTCCGCAGCATCACCGTCGACCGGCTCCTCACGATGCTGCACCTCTAGCGATAACCGTCTCCAGGTTTCGTCAATACCCTACACTTACACGCATACATACACGCACCTACACACATACGCATATATACACCTGCACACGCATACATACACCTACACACATACACAAACACTCACACACACAAACACACAAACACAAACACACCTACGCACTCACATACACGCAACTACCCACACACTCATGCCTGCACACAGACACAAACACACATGCCTACACACATACACATACCCCTACACACAAACACACGTACCCCCCTACACGCAAACACACATACCCCCACACACAAACACACACGCCTACCTATACACACACACTCGTGATTGCGAAAAACATAATTTGAATTTTGTCATTTGGAATTTAAATTAATTTTGCTTTTTTTTTATTTATTCATTTCTTTACGAAACCAAGACTTTTTTTTGTATGATAAAACATGCGAATATAGACTTAAATAAAATATTAGTTGCAAATAAAAAAGAAGGAAAATTCTGCCTTTGAAAAAGTGTGTAATTCGCACTTAAACATTAAAAGCATGTAAAACAAGATAATGTGATATTAATTGCATAAAAATGCATCAGACTTTCACTTAATTTTTAATTAAAAGCACTCAATCTAAATGCTGTCGATAATAAAATTAACTAATTCATTTACCTCATTTTTTTTCTGAAATTTAATATCCTCTAATTAGGTAATCAAAATTCCATTAGCTTTTTGTCCATTGTATAAATGAAGGAAAGAAAACTAAATATTTTATTCGAGACTGAGTTCTGTTTTCCTAAATTTAATAACAAAACCCCTCAGGGAATAGTACGATGTATAATTTGAAATGATTAATGTATTGATCGTATCAGGTATTAAGGGAAATCAAAAGAATAAAATTTAAAAACAATTCACTAATTATAGTGCTTGGTTATATCATGCCTGTTACTTCACCAAAAACGAAATAACTTTAACTAGTCTATTTTGGATAAATTTAAATAATCGGAGATCTATTTTTAGTAAACCTTAATTTATACTAATTTCCAAAAGTATTGGTCAATACGTCAACCGCTCTATATCTGTCTACCCTATCAGTGGCGGATTTACAGGTTAAGAACCCCGTCAGAATGATTTTTCGGGAGCCACAGTCTCCCCCCGCCCCCAAGAGGGAGGCAAGGGGGCACAACAGCCACAAAGGCCAAGTTAAAAGGGGGGCTTGTTATGAGACAAGGGAGATAAAATGTAATGCTGTAATAAAGATAAAATGTATTGTTGTAATACAGTTAAAATGTATTGTTGTAAAAAAGATAAAATGTATTGTTGTAATAAAGATAAAATGTATTGTTGTATGTAAATTTCTGGAACTTCACGGAGGCTTGCAGCACAATCTGGCAAAATTGTGAATTGTAAAAAAAAAAATCGCAGGCGCAGTAGGCAGGGGGGGGGGGAGGTTGTCGATCCCTCTTAAAATAAAAGTTGGAGAAACGGGTCTCTTTCTAGGAATTGAAAATTCTAGGAATTGGAGTCGAATCTTGAGTTTATTTTATAATGATTTAGGGATATGTGTGTATCTCTGAATTGCGTCAACTTTAAGTCTACGAGATATGGTACTTCGATTTTCATCAAATAACTTGTTTTATTTCTTGATGTAAAAAAATGAGAATGTATTGAGAATCTGTTTAATTTTTTATTTTTTGGTGCCAAAAATAGTTTTTCGCGCAGTCTTCAACGTTAAAAAAAAATTTAACTGTTCAAAAAAATACCCTTAAAAGCTAAAGGGAAAAAAAAACTTTTCTCTGCACGCTTTTCACCAAGAGTGTTTTAAAACAGAGGTTATTTGAAGCAAACCCGCCTTTAAGTTCAGGATCTATAACTGCCTGAAAGTTCCCATAGGCGACAATGTTACGATTGTTTGAACTGTTCAAAATTGAACGAAAAATGGTTTAAATCGAAAAGGAAGCTAGTGAGATATCCGTGCCGAGAATTGTCGAACAAAAATAAGTTTGCACGAATGGGACTATTCATTCAAAAGTTATGAAGGAAGGACAGACCGGCAGACTGACAGAACGATAAACTGGCAGGCCGACAGACTGTCACATATTATTCTCCCCCCCCCCCCCCAATTTTTTTAGCGATACTTTTAAAATAAATTTAGCCTTCCTTTATGCCTTTTTTTTTTTTTTTTGTCTTTCTTTTATTTCTACGGAAAAAGTAGCCTAAAGCACAGTGGCTGATTCGTAGTTCTTTAACACTTTATCCTAGGTATAAGCATCTTGTTGTTTGCTGATGACATGACAATGAATGCTAAGGGATTGGCTTGATTGACGTGGAGAGTGTACTTCAAAAGGTTTTTAAACGATCAAAGCATCTGGGACTTATGAAAACAATATGGCAGTAAATGCTTATGAGATCACTTTGAATAGTTTTACTTTGACTCAACACATATGCAATTATTTCTAAATGTAACAACAATATTTGGAAAAAAGCTTAAAAGAAAAATTAAACTGCTTAGAGTATAGGAAAGTAAGAAATAAATCTCAACGGAGTAAGTCATAAGAACAAAACAGAAATGGAAATAAATCAAGGGTCAATCAAAATTCGATTGGATGAAAAGAAAAGAAAAATCGATTTTGTTGTGAGCTCAAACCAACTGGAATGAGATTAAATATTTTTAACGATAGAGTATATAAGACAAAAATACACTGAATAAGTGAAGCTTTATTAAAAAGATGAGCAGAAATTAAAACAATAGCAACATAATTTGAAAAATCGAAAATTAAAATAAAACAATTTTTTAAAAGAAAATAAGTTCTGTATTATGATACACATCAATGTAACAAAGTACAAATTATGCCAAATCATGTCTTCAGCACTGAAAAAAAAGGTGATTGATAACACCGAAACACATGTTTAGAACAATTTGCCACTTTTTCGTTCTTTTAACACTGTCTACGATTTGCGAAAGAATGTTTGCAATTTTCTAAAATGTTTTACCTTACTTTGTCTCTTATCTTGCTATATCTCTTTTGTACTTGTCTGTACAGCGAAAAAAGCCCATTTTCTTATGAAATGACTTTGATTTTAGTACAACTCAAACAAAACGATGATATCATGCAAGTTAAACTACGATATAATCAAAACGCGTAATCATAGCAGATTGGTTTTGCAGAGGGAATTTTGTTTCGCTAAAATACCAATTGCTAAAGTGCTGACGTGGGAAGACGTTGGTCACATATCATGCTTAAAGTGTACAATTTTCGCCAGCAAAGACCGAAAATGAGTTTTTTGTGGCTAAACGAAGCCAAATCTAAAAGCAAGTAATAAAAATTGATTTATATTAATGGAGCTTTGTTCATATAATATTTATTGCATATATTGTAATACTGAACATCATGAAAAATAAAGTAAACCACAGTACGACGCGTACTATTTGCTTTCATGACATCTAGACTTGACTATTGAGTAAAATATCTCATAATTTCATCATTTAAGAATACGTGATGGTATATTTTAAAAACGGAAATTATGTACTTCATTTATTGATTTATTTTTTATTTTTACTTTTTTGAAAATATGCAACTTGAACGTCGTAGCACTGAGAACGTGTCATTTCTTTGGGAAATAATCATACGCATACATTTTTTGAATTCTTTTGTTTTCGAACGCTGACTTAATTTCAAAAAAAAAAAAAAAAAAGTATTTCAATGATTAGCACATATTCGTACCATAACTCTTGCTATTATTTTAAAACCAGCAGTTTTCTCAGTTTATTTTGTAAAAGAAGCACATTAGGGTTAATAGATACAAATAATGCTTTGAAACCTAAAAATAATGAAAAGGAACTAAAACTTTGATATTAAAATTATGTTGAGACATAAAAAAGCAAGCTTGAAACTTAAAAAAGTAATTGTTCCACACCATTGATTAAATTAATTATATCAGAATAATGTTTAAAGATAAAAAGAGTTATGTGTAAATATGGCATTTTTACTTGTTTGTTTTTTTTTCTAAGATTAATTTTATAAAATAGAAAAAAAAAAAACATGCTTTCAAACCTCTTTTCCCTTGAATGTACTTTAACTTATGCGTGTCTGTTTGCCCTTTTATAAGTTTTATAGCTACAATGTTGAAAATAAAAAAGGTTTAAAATGTATGCTTTAGAGTGCTTTATTTAAAAGCTCGTCTAACATAATTTTCTGATGAAGAGTACAGTAAAAAAACATAATAATGATTAAAAACATGTGCTTTGGTTACAGATGTACTGTCTGACCATGGATTACCAATTCTGTACCATCCGTGGTCAAACAGGGTTTGCAAAGGATTGCTTTATTTTTAATCAATCTATTTGATTTTTATTAGGGGAGACATCATAGCTTACTGCACTGGCTGACACCTGTGTAATTTAACCTACAATAAAATTTCTCAAAATGTTTTCCCCCTAAATTCGTAAATCACCGAAAGTTCAATCAAAAGTTATTTATGTCTTGCTGGTTCTCTAATTTGATCTGCCTAAACTTCCCTAAGACAAATTTTCGGTTAAATTCAGCAGTAGTAAATAGAATTTAGGAATCTCTTTGAAAAATGAAAACTTAAAGAAACGGAACGTGAGTATAATACAGTTTAACTAAAAACCTGTACCTCGTTACGCCAGCTATTTTAAATTAAGCCGCTATACGAAAAATGATTGTTTTTAATTTGGATCGTTGCCTTTGATATGAAACTTTTTGTTTGTTAACATTTCTTCCCCTAAGTCAAATATCCAATGCTCTACAAGCATTACCTTCCTAATTATTAAGATGAATAAAAACGTTTTTAAAGCTAAAGGTAGACAATACTTCGCTTGTTATTTCAACTAATGAACCCACATACATTTATTCCTGTTAAAGCTCACCCAACAAAAGGGAGTCTTTCAGCGCCCTAATCCTTCACAGAGACCTTCCGTAATTCCATTAAGCAAGAGTTTGTTTGGGTCACGGAAGAAACGACGACAGTTCCAGATTGGATCTCATGTCGACTTAATCCCGTTTCTAAAGCCCTTCTGACAATCAAATGGGACATCCCTTCAATGGGGTTCGATAACAAATCTCGGAGTTACTTAGAAATTTTAAACGCGTTGAATTTCAGTGTAATAATAAAATTCGAACAAAGAATTAGTAAAGTTATTTTTGAAATACAGTAAACTCCTGATTATCGGCGTTCGGTTAATCCGCGGTCTGGATTATCCGCTCGTCTTTTCACATTTTTTTGTTCTAAACTTATGATTGTGTTCTTGTTCGCTTTTGTGTTTTACATGTATTTTTTTATGCTCAGAAATAAGTAGATGTGCAATGTAGCAATGTTTTAAGTTATAATTGAAATGTGTAATTGAGTGTTATTTATGTTTTTTTAGCTATTACTAGGGATGAAAACAGTCCGAAAAAACCCCCGAAAATTTCCGAAAAAAATGGAAAAAATCCGTTTTTTTTATCGAGGGGGTTATTTTCGATCCGGAAAAATTGAAAAATTGAATTTCTTCAACTTTTCAGGAAGTTTTAATTGAAATTATCAGCAAAAAGTGGTAAAATTAGAAATTTCTGAAACGTATTGCATGATAACATAATTTGCATATAGATCAGAAAATATTTTATACTTTTTGCACAAAATGTTTAATTTTTTCGCAAAATTTTCTCAATACATCAATTGGGGGAACCGTTAAAGGTGAGAGTTTACGTACTGTATTAGTATATATACTGTATTAGAACTGCATTAGAAAAAATCAAAATTCATTTTCAGAGAGTAAAGTTACATTGCCAGGAAAGGAAGTCATACTTATTTTTCTTTCAAACAATATACATCAATGTTTGAAAGTCAATAACTGCTATTAATATTTCAAGTTTCAAAGGCAATTTACAATAGAAAATGTAATTGTAATGAACAGACACACCTTACCCAATATTATTGATTAAACGACGATTTCACTTATTTCTGATGTTTAACCAAGAAAGCTCTCAGTTACAAAACAAAAACACTGTTTTCTTTATAATTAAACTTACCTTTAAGTGTATTTCTTTAACGCTTAACCCATTATATGTTCCAAAAAAAAAAAAAAAAAAAAAACAGAGCTATTAAGAAACCCTATTTTTATTCATAAAATTTTTTCCATTTTTCCATTTTTTTTTTTTCAGAAAAAAACCGCTTTACCATTTTTTTAAGCCACTTTAAATTTCCGGAAATTTTACATCTCTAGCTATTACATACACAAAGCATCGTTCCTAGATATTATTTTGATAATCCGCGGTTTTCGTTTGTTCTCGGTTGTCGTGCCACCCTATTTCGCGTAAAAGCGGGAGTTTCCTGTACATTGTGTCGGAAAAATCCTCGACACATTTTAAAAAATCGTAGTAAAATACAAAGTTCTCATATGAATATACGATTCGCGCCATAATACTTCCCAGGATCCAGAATTTTTTATTTCAATTATTTGGGACAGTTCAGACGAAATGTCTCCAATAAATTCATCTATATACAAAATAAATTTGTTGTCCTAGTAAAAATATTTGACTTTTGAAGAAAATAATTCCCAAAGCTTTTTCAGTCACAATTTTGATTAACAAATTCTGAACGCCTAATTCCGTCACAGTGACCGTGAAAATAAAAAAGCTTCTGCAAAATCTCTATTTCTGCCATTGCATCCGTTTATTTTATTTTTATTTATATTTCTTTATTTTGTAGACCGGAACATTGATTTGCTTATAACATTTTCTTCTTTTCTATCTACCAGTTTTTAAATTAGAAATGTTTAATATGACATGAGATTCTGATAATAAAACCAATACAGTACAGTATTTCAAAATAAATATATAAACATTTAGCTTGCCAATAACTTAGAGGAAGCAAAAACAATTTAAAAAAAAAAAAAAACATAAAACAAAACAAAAACGTAATGGTAATAAAAACCCATTGCTTTGAAATTTTAAATAAAACTTGTATCAAACAGATACGAAAAATGGATCAAAACACTTAGGAGTTATATTTAATCACCAACTTTTAATAAATAAAAATAATAATGTTCAAAGGTTCAGTAATTAAAAAAGCAAGAAATAAAATTATGAAAAATAAAATAATTAAATGAAATGCTTGTTAAAAAGGGTCTGGACACACTATAGGAAAATTCATTAATTACTCTTTTCATCCTCTTATAATTAGATTCAAAAAAATTTACAATTATTTTCCAATTATCTCACACGAAACGACAATTAAAAGAAATCTTTAAAATCTGCAAAATTTGTTTTTATCACGCAATCGTAAATTATTGAATGACCGTGTGCTATGCAGAAGCGTTAATGATTATACGTAATACACATGAAATTAAGTCCTAAAACAAATAGTAAATTGTAAGTAAAAAAAATAAATAAATAATTATATTAATTTGAATTTTTAGCATCTTGAATTCAAATTATGATTTTCGCGATCACGAGCGTGTGTGTGTATGAATGCACGTGTGTGTTTGTGTAGGCACATGTGTGTGGGTGTGTGTATATGTATGCATGTGTGAGCGTGTTGTGTATGCAGTGCTGTGTGTGTACGCGCGCGCGTGTGTGTAGGCGTTCGTGTGTGTGTATGTATGTGTGTTCGGTGGTGCTGGCAGAAGGTGCTGGTGGGAAAATAAAATCAGCGTAACATCAAAAACAGTCAAGTGAGAACAATAAGCAATCGCGATTGCTCAATAATTAAATCTCAAAAAAGGCAGGAAAAAGAGAGATTTTTTTTTTACCAAAATAAATGAAAACAAATTGATAAGTTTAATTTTTCAGTGAGAACTCGTAATCAATACAAGAAACCCCAGTGAAATCAATCGCATCACTTTTTTGTGTAATAAATGCGATTGAAGATAAGAAAATAAACCTAATACAATCACAAAATAGGTAGATGTTTTATAACACAAGTTCAAGAAAGTGGTAAAAGGATCAAGGAGTAAAAAAGGAGGGTTAAAAGTTAGGAAAAAGTACTGAAAACAAGTTTTTAAGAAATTTTTAATTTAAACGAATTTGAATAAAGCTATTTCATTGAATCTAAAGCACAGTACTATTTGAAATTTTTCTTATTTTAGTATAATACGAAACATTGTCGTATGCTCAAAGTAGGAGCAACGCTGATGATAACATAAAAATAAATAAATAAATAAAAATAAAAAGACATTCTAAGAGGATAATAAAAGGTTTCGCATTTATTCAACTGTAGGATGTTGAAATTTGAGTTTTTTTCTTCTCTCGAGCACAGTCCGTAGACGTAAATTTGAATAAACAAAGTAGATTGCCTTAATTTACATTTATGTTTCATGCTCTGTGAACTTTGTTTTTCTCTGAATAACTTTCTTTAGTCTCCCGCTTCATTCTCTCTCTCTCTCTCTCTCTCTCTCTCTATATATATATATATATAATATATATATATATATATATATATATATATATATATATATATATATATATATATATATATATATATATATATATATATATATATATATATCCATCCTTCTTCCCTAAGTCTTTATGTCGTAGAAGTACAATTCTTTGGCTATTTTTCATGTACTTTACGCAAAGAATATAGCTCTACAGAGTTTATGCAACCTTTGTTGACTCCCTGTATCACAATTTTAACGTAAATTATGAATTCACGGGCATACATTTAAGTGAAAAACAAAAAGTGTTAAAAATATTTATTAAAAAATACTGTTTTTGTAGCAAAGCAATGTTATGCTTAGAAAATAAAATATAAAAACCACAAACCGCATTGTTTTCTTGCTGGCGATTCTACTATATGTGTTTTACTCGTTAACAGATTCCAATTAATTTTGAGTTGGATGGGAAGATGGAGGAAACCCTGTTGCTTAAGAGGAAAAACCAGTTTAGATCAGTCTGTAAATCCACTTTTTTATGTCATAAAATTTTAGTAAAACTATTCAAGAATATACTGCCAAAACTTGAGTGAAAATTTTTGATTAGTTCCGATTCTATGAGCACTTAATGTGACTGTGGAGATTCGAAAACGTTCACAGCATTTTTTTTTTCAAAAGCGTTTTTCTCGAAACGACTTTTTTTCAACTGGTGTACATTCTAGCTCAAAGAGTTTTTGACCAATCGTTCAGAAAATGTGTGTGAATATTCTTTATTTAATTACTAGTGGTACCCGGACGGCTTTGACCGTAATAGAAAAAGTAAAAGGTCTTTTGGTACGCCTGCATATTTACAAATAAGATATGGTGAATTTTCTCCCCAATTGGCTTGACCCATGTTACGGTTCCACGTTATAATAATTTCGTATATCGCCAATTGACTTGTGCCCATGTTACGGATCCCCGTTATGATAATTTCGTAATTTACTCGTCCATCTTATGATGATTTTGCTTTTAAAATTGGAATAGAAAAAGAATCACATCGAATTTTCGCAAAATCGCTTCGAGGTGCACATCCCCATACTACAAACTAACTTTGTGCCAAATTTCATGAAAATTTGCCGAACGGTCTAGGCGCTATGCGCGTCTCAAATATCCTGACAGACAGAGAGAGATCCGGGCAGACGGAGATCCTGACAGACAGAGATAGATCCGGACAGAGACACGTTCAGCTTTAATATTAGTAAAGATACCCTATATGAACCTAACTCTTTGATGATATTATTAATAAAACTTTTTTTAATGCAAGAAATGTCAAAAAAAAAAAAAGCAGAAAAACATAACATCGTAATCAAACCCCTTAAAAACGTACAATTTTCAACTTTTTTTTTTTTATCACAATTAGGTTTATATTCTAGGAAACTATGTTATTTGCGAGAAATAAAAAATTGAAATGATTACAGGCAGAAATTGCGGCTTTGGTAATGCACACCAGCAATAAACTCTGATGGCGACTGCCCATGCACAGCAGCTTCTAACTCCACTAATTCTGATGGAAATGGCTTCAAAAAATTACAAGGTGTACTTCAAAAGATTAATAATCTCCCCCAAGTTTTAAGAAATTTTTTTATTTCTTTTCAGTTACAAAACAATTATGAAATACACTAAAATTTCGACCTCCTAAATTGGTTACCCACTTGATGTTTTTTTTTAAATATTGTTAAAGGTTCCGGTGCGACTTCCAATCAGGGTTGCCAAACGTCCCGCATTTCAAGGGACAGTCCCGTATTTTGAAAAATTGTCCCGGGGAACTTCCATACGGGACGGCTAAAGTCCCGTATTCAGGCTAATAAAAACCCGCATCCTTTCACAGTGCAGACCTTTCACTGTGTGATTTTCATGTTTTTGGACCTCTAAAACAAGCTATTCGTAGATGATACACCGGATATCGCGGATATCACAATGGATGACGAAGTGAGTGACTGGCTTCACACACACACACAGTCATGGATCCGATAGCAACCTACTATCCAACCACGGATTGTATGGAATTTTCAAACGTCCAAATGAGACAAATCTATCTGAATGAGGGAGAAAAGTAAAAATTTGATGCGTGTATTCCGCTCATTTGAATGAGACTCTGCTTCTGCAAAAGCTGACATCGCTAAAAAATAATAGATTTGTCCATTTCCGGCTGTAAAACGGATATTTATCTTTCATACAATCCGTGGTCAGACATTATTAGCTTCTTCAAAAATGGAATTGACCGCCTAAGTATTGCAACGGGATAAATGAACCAGCAGTTTTGGCGATTATTTTTGAGTTAATAAAATTATAACCGTTACTTTAGGCTAGTGACCACGTTTCATTTGAATGTCCCTTATAAGTTTAATGTGTACTTTTATCGATTTCTATGCACAACATGCATAAGAAAACATTCATTAATTTTGTCACAAATTAACTGTATGTTTCTGCGCATGCGTCGTTAATCGCAATGAAAGCGATTTGTATACTTTGATCGGCGACATTTTGTAAGGTTTAATACTTTGTTACGATTTAATTTTTCAGATTTATCATGAACAGATGTTCTACGTCGGAAAGCACCCCTAAAAATACACCAGATCCAGTAATTGCCCCCAACCTCATAAATCCCCCCCCCCCCCGCTTTCACTCCTAGAAACTTGTCCCGTATTTACTGTTCTTAAATCTGGCAACCCTGCCAACTTTCTTGAAAGGACGACACAGTTCTTGAGAGAAAACCACAGGAGGTTTATTTACACTATGTACAGGAAAGATCGTAAACAGCTGCTAAATTAATCATCAGCAATTAAGCAAATAACAATCAACACCGTAAACTCAACGGTTACACACGTATTTACATCCAAATACGAAAAACAACACATCGAAATGCATCGCAATAAACAGAGCTTATACACTCTCAGTACAACTTCTCAATCGAGACTGACTTTTTATCATGCGGCGCGGCTATTTATAGACATCGAAAAGTTTCCACAATATTCCAAAAGATTCCAGAAAATCGTAGACCGTTATGTTATTTCTTTCCATTCACAAATTTTATCATTCAGAAACGAGGGGACCGTATACTTCAGCAGAATGTACGGGGGCTGTATATTCATTACAACAAACTATTTGCAGGTTACGTTACTACAGTAATTTTAGGTAAAAGATAATTTTATAAACGAAAAATTTAGCTAGATTACGACAAATTAATCACAAAAATAATTACTATTTACAGAACTTGTAACAATATGGTTACTTTAACGTTAACAAAATACATTTGGAGAGGGATGGCGTGAATGGTAGTTTGTTGTTCAACTGATCGAATAATAACAAACTGAACGTTTTGGAACTGTCTGACTTTTCATAATTTGATCCAATTAGGGTGCTCACGTAAAAATTAGTCATAGTCAAAAAAACTGACAACAAAAGGATATTTCAGTGAACCATATAAATTTCAGAAAATAGGCAAAAAAGAATGAAACTTGAAATTAGCTAATGGCTACTAGTGAATCGTGCATTATAAATGTAGCGTAAAAATAAACCCCTTTATGTATATGTATGCATCTTATTATTTTACGAATGAAAAAATCTTATTTTATGAAGGAAAAAAATCTTGTTTTGCCTAAAAGTTTACCTTAATTTCGTTCAGTAATTCCCGAAAGCCAAATTATCGTAATTATGAAATTACTTTAAAGTTATTGAAGAGTTAACAGTTTTTAGCTGGTAAAAGCTTATCCAGAGATTAAGAGCATAGTAGTACATACCTATTTATTAAAAACACTCTTTTTCTCTCAAGAGAAAATCATTTTTGTTTTTAGAAAAGTGCGAAATGTTTGCACCGACAAAAATAATGAGAGCAATATTTTTAGTACAAATACTAGTTAAAGAGACTCAAAAAAAGTAAAGTGGTTGCTTCTGAATTTTTAAACCAGCAACTAATTCGCAAATACTTCTCATAAATATATTTATGACGCAATTCTATTATTCAAAAAATGTTCTTCGAGTATGGAAAACTCTTCCGTAAGATAAATTGTGTGAATGTGATGAAAGAAAATCCCCTTTTAACATATAATTGCCTCAAAGACAAAGATTCTTTAATTAAGCTGTTAGAATTTAATAAATATCTAATTTCGTCTCTACGGGAATTGAATAAAACCACACAAGTTACTTATTTTCAATTTTTTATTAAACGATTTTAAAATGACTTACTGTTCATTAATTAACAATTATGTCGTTTATAAAGCATGAATGAATAAACAAATCTCTTTTATTTGAAAAAAAAGCCGTTACTAATCTTTACCAACAATAAAGCAGAAAGTCTCTCTGTCTTGATCTCTGTCTGTCAGGATCTCTCTCTGTCCGGATCTCTGTCTGTCAGGAACTCTGTGACGCGCATAGCGCCTAGACCGTTCATCCGATTTTCATGAAATTTGGCACAAAGTTAGTTTGTAATATGGGGGTGTGCACCTCGAAGCGATTTTTCGAAAAATCAAAGTGGTTCTTTTTCTATTCCAATTTTAAGAACAAAATTATCATTATCATAAGATGGACGAGTAAGTTACGAAATTATCATAACGTGGAACCGTAACATGGGCACAAGCCAACTGGCGAGATACGAAATTATCATGAGGTGGAACCGTGAGATGGGTACAAGCCAATTGGCGAGAAAATTCACCATACATTATTTGTAAATATACAGGCGAACCAAAATACCTTTTTATTTTTCTATTAGGGGCAAAGCCGTGCGGGTACCACTAGTTATAAATAAGTGAACTTCCTACATTTTGTAATAAACTTCGTGAAATTGTCAAAAACAAATTTGGTTTTTACTGTCCCAATTGGTTACGGTTACTATTGTGGTTTGCTTTATAGATCAATTTTAGTTAATAAAATCAAATGTGCTGATAACTTGAACCCATTTTCCTTTCATAGGTACTGCTTTATTTTTGTCTTAAAGCAATTTACTTATTAAATTAGATTGTTTTTATTAACCAAAAAAATGTATATCGTTATTCTTGCTAGTATGCAGTGCCCTCTCTCTCTGCGAAGGTTTTGGAATTCTTTTCAAAAGGAAGGGAAATAAATTGAGTGATTAAAACAAAGTAATATCACTCAACCAATAGTAGTCATGCACAATGTATTATTGTTTACTGCGCAAAATGCCTCGCAGAGTGAAAAGATTAGCCGTGGATCAGGTTTTAATGCATTAAAACACAAAATTTGAGAATGGGATATTTATTGGTATTTGTTCAATACTCGAAAGCAATTTTACTTTCTAAATGCGTTCTAGTCGAAATGTATGTGGAGCTATTAAAAAAACTGAATTTATATCCTTTTTTAGTTTGAAATATTGTCCCTTCGACACAGGTCTCTTTTTGTATGATATGCTCATGCTTGTTTTTTCCTTGTTTTTAGCTATATTTTTTAATGTTGTTGAGAATAGTTTCTAAGACCTTTAAACGAAAACCATTAGTCTCCCCATTTGTATTAATACCCTTTCCATCGTCCTATCGATCCTTTAAGTAAAATATTGACGGATTAAGGATTACGCTAATGCATTTGAAGCTCTGTACTTATTAGAATTGCTCTATGGGTTTTGGAGTTTTCTAAGTTTACGTTTAAGCCTTAGATAATTAATGGTTGAACAATTAAGAAATGAAAAACGTGATAAAAACGAAAATGTTACATTGACAAAAATGGCGAAATACATGTTTAAATGTTTTTGAATGCTTTTTGTCACTTTTAAACAATAAAAAAAACATAGCATTAACTATATCTTACGACAATTTACAATTTTGATATAATTCTGGCATTTTTGTTTTCGGAAAGAAGTTCTGATGTACAGCATATAAATTGGTGCTATTATTTTAAAGTTACTTTTGAAAGATTAAAAAAAATTAACATTACAGTGAGAGTAAAAAACAACAAATTGTTTTGTCCAATAAACGAGCTACGCGACAAGTAAAAGTTCATTCTCACGAAAAAATTGCAACTTTTGGCAAGCAGGTTGAGGAAGAAAAAAACATTTAAAAAAAAAGTGCGTCACGGGACGGTCGGCAGAAGTGATAACTTTCATAGGGTTATATTATTATCATTATTTAATCGTAAGAAAGTAACAATTGGCTTGTGGTAGCTATAATAAGCAACGAAATTTTTTCATTGTATGTAATCTAAAAATCTTGCAGAGACTGCATGAAGTACGGTTCCGTGACTTGTGGCTTCTTCTGGCTTATTAATCACTAGTGGCACCCGCACGGCTTTGCCCGTAATAGAAACAATTAAAAGGTCTTTTGGTTCGCCTGTATATTTACAAATAATGTATGGTGAATTTTCTCGCCACTTGGCTTGTACCCACGTTACAGTTCCACGTTATGATCATTTCGTATCTCGCCAATTGGCATGTGCCCATGTTACGGTTCCACGTTACGATAATTTCGTAATTTATGATAGTTTTTTCTTAAAATTGGAATAGAAAAAGAACAAAATCGAATTTTCGAAAAATCGCTTCGAGGTGCACACCCCCATGCTACAAACTAACATTGTGCCAAATTTCATGAAAATCGGCCGAACGGTCTAGGCGCTATGCGCGTCACAGACATCCTACAGACATCCAGACATCCAGACATCCTCTGGACAGAGAGACTTTCAGCTTTATTATTAACTAGTATTTAAAGAAATAATCTCCATTGAAAACTGTTACTGACCCAAAAAATATTGACATTTGTGCGACCAAAACTCAAGAAAATATTCCAGTTCAAAAATTTAAGGGACCATACAGAAGATGAGATTGGAACTTATCGCCCTTTCAGAAGAATGACAGGTCGTCAAAGTAAGAAAAACAAGTCATTCATATTTTTCATCGCTAATCAAAAATAAATGAAAATAATTTGCCGTGAAACGCAAAAACACCCTACAAAATCTCGAACAATTTGAAAAATCACACTCTGTGCCCACATATAATTGAAAACACTTTTTAACCGCTTTATTTCCCCCCAAACGTTGTTATTGACGGCGAGTGAAAAGTGGTGTACGTCACAAGACGCTGCGTGTCATTTCTCGATGAATATTGGTGGCACTAATTTCAAAATTTATTGTGTTGAGGTTACTATTCAATGGAGATTTTTTCCCTAAGCATAAGATAGGGGACCTGCGGCCCGTGTAAAAAGTTATATTTTGTATTTTTTGACTAATTTTCATTTTCACTTCAAACGTTCACTGTCTTAACTTTGCATCTGATTTTGAACATTTTTGCAATTGGAAGTGTATATCTAGGACTAACGATTACGAAAATAAAGATCTTCAGGTTAAAACGGAACACTCTGTAAATATTAGTAGGTGATATTGAGTTTGTTTGTTTTTTTTTTTTTTTTTTGAAATTTTGTAATATAAATGATTTTTGGGATTTCCGTTGTATACAGTGCTATGTATAAGTTTTCCTGTATTTAATAACATTTTTTTTTCGACAAGTACAAAAACATAACAGTTTTCAGTATTCTGTACAAAGTACTAGTATACTAGTTAAATATGGTTAAATATAGTTAAAATGAACAAGAAAAGTAAACTGGACATAAAAATACTATATTACACGGGAAAGTTAAAAAGAAAAAAAAAAACATTGCAAGAACATGCAAACTTAATATATGATAATTTCGTATCTCGCCAATTGGCTTGTGCCCATGTAACGGTTCCACGTTATGATAATTTCGTAATTTACTCGTCGATCTTATGATAATTTTGTTCTTAAAATTGGAATAGAAAAAGAACAAAATCGAATTTTCGAAAAATCGCTTCGAGATGCACACCCCCATGCTACAAACTAACATTGTGCCAAATTTCATGAAAATCGGCCGAACGGTCTAGGCGCTATGCGCGTTACAGACATCCTACAGACATCCAGACATCCTCCGGACAGAGAGACTTTCAGCTTTATTATTAGTAACGAGGTTTTGTTAATGATGTCTTTAAATTACATACCTTCTCTTCTGCGCTTACTTTTTTCTTCGGTTCTTCTTCATAATGTTCTTCCTTCGAAATTCTTAAAGAGCGAAATGCCTTATGAAACGATTCGAAGCACAGTGCGGAGTTCCGCACGGGTCGACTATTTACAAATAATGTATGGTGAATTTTCTCGCCAGTTGGCTTGTACCCATCTTACGGTTCCACGTTATGATAAATTCGTATCTCGCCAATTGGCTTGTACCCATGTTACGGTTCCACGTTATGATAATTTCGTAATTTACTCGTCCATCTTATGATATTTTTTTTCTTAAAATTGGAATAGAAAAAGAACCACATCGAATTTTCGAAAAATCGCTTCGAGGTGCACACCCCCATGCTACATACTAACTTTGTGCCAAATTTCATGAAAATCGGCCGAACGGTTTAGGCGCTATGCGCGTCACAGACATCCTACAGACATCCTCCGGACAGAGAGACTTTCAGTTTTATTATTAGTAAAGAAGATAAAGAAGATAAAAATAAAGATTCTTTCCCATTTTATTAAATTTCTGTGAAAAATAGGGCTTAAAATTGGAATAGAAAGAGAACAAAATCGAATTTTCGAAAAATCGCTTCGAGGTGCACACCCCCATGCTACATACTAACTTTGTGCCACATTTCCTGAAAATCGGCCGAAGGGTCTAGGCGCTATGCGCGTCACAGACATCCTACAGACATCCAGACATCCTCCGGACAGAGAGACTTTCAGCTTTATTATTAGTAAAGAAAAGATAAAGATAAAGTAGAAAAGAAAAGAAGAAAGATAAAGAAGTAAAGAAAAGAAAGGTAATTTTCAGAACAAATTCTTTCCCATTTTATTAAATTTCTGTGAAAAATGGGCTTAAAATTGGAATAGAAAAAGAACAAAATCGAATTTTCGAAAAATCGCTTCGAGGTGCACACCCCCATGCTACATACTAACTTTGTGCCAAATTTCATGAAAATCGACCGAACGGTCTAGGCGCTATGCGCGTCACAGACATCCTACAGACATCCAGACATCCAGACATCCTCCGGACAGAGAGACTTTCAGCTTTATTATTAGTAAAGATAAAGAAAATTGGAATAGAAAAGAACCACATATAATTTTCGAAAAATCGCTTCGAGGTGCACACCCCCATGCTACATACTAACTTTGTGCCAAATTTCATGAAAATCGGCCGAACAGTTTAGGTGCTACGCGCGTCACAGACATCCTACAGACATCCAGACATCCTCCGGACAGAGAGACTTTCAGCGTTATTATTAGTAACTAGTGGTACCCGCACGGCTTCGCCCGTAATAGAAAAATTAAAAGGTCTTTTGGTTCGCCTGTATTTACAAATAATGTATTGTGAATTTTCTCGTCAATTGGCTTGTACTCATGTTACGGTTCCACGTTATGATAATTTCGTATCTCGCCAATTGACTTGTGCCCATGTTACGGTTACACGTTATGATAATTTCGTAATTTATGATAGTTTTTTTTCTTAAAATTGGAATAAAAAAAGAACCACATCGAATTTTCGAAAAATCGCTTCGAGGTGCACACCCCCATGCTACATACTAACTTCGTGCCAAATTTCATGAAAATCGGCCGAACGGTTTAGGCGCTATGCGCGTCACAGACATCCTACAGACATCCAGACATCCTCCGGACAGAGAGACATTCAGCTTTATTATTAGTAAAGAAGATTTGTAATTGTAATTTGGATTGCAGAAACGATACTAAATTTTTAGCTCAATCAGAAGCAAAATTAACATTAAAATCTCTGGTTAAAAATTAAAGGAATCGTATAATAATCTTCATTAACTAAAGCAGAACCTTCTTGAGTATAATTTAAAAGCTGCTTATGAATAAATTGAATAATACTTGAAATTCTTTTGTTTGGAGATAGATATTTGTTGGCAATAATAATTTGTTGCTTTGCTTCATTGAGACATTCCCATTCCACCATACACATTTCACCAATATCGTTTTGTGTAGCCTTATTAAAGCTTGTAGCATTATTAACGTGTAATCCTATAATTGGAGTGACAATATTTATGCAATCAAGACCATTCTGATAAACTGCTACGCCTACTGCTCTTATATTTTGACGCTTTAATTGCACAATACGATTAAAAGATTAATTGATTTTAGTATCATCATTTTCAAACCATGTTTCACATAATAATATTTCGTTTATAGAAAAAACACTCAAACTTACGAAACATTTTAGATACTCTGTGATGAACAAATTAAATGTTTATTTATTATTTTTGCTTTCTCAGTCGTCCCCAACCCCCGCGTTGTGGAGTCTGCGGGGATGAAGTTAAAAATGTGTACACCTTATCACAGTTTAAAACCCTAAATGAAGCGAGCTATGTTTAGTAGAACTAATCGTACAAATGTTTTCGTTTTGAAAATAAATTTAAAGATTAAATGCTGTTTTGAAATGTTAATTGTAAAAAAATGTTGCCACCATAAACAAACCACAAGGTTAAGCTTAAATCTGAAACGATAAAATTGGCGTATTATTACCATCAGACTAGGTTCTATATTTGCCCCCCCCCCCGGCAAAAAATCACCAGGGACCCTTACCGCACCCTTTATTGGATCCCCCCCTCCCCAAATAACTAACTTTTTAACAAGTGATTGTTTTAAAGTTAAAGTCAGTTTAGAATTTATTCTGTGATGCACAAATTAAATGTTTATTTATTATTTTTTGTTTTCACGGCCGTCTCCAATCCCCGCGTTGCGGAGTCTGTGGGGATGAAGTTCATTTAAAATATGTACACCTTAGCACAGTTCAAAACCCTAAATGAAGCGAGACACAGTAGAGCCCGCTTATTGAAATATCGGATAATAGAATATCCCGCTTAATGTAATAAAATTTCCATGTATTACACCATTGATGCGTGTTATTTTTATCCCGGATAATGGAATATTCCGCTTATTAGAATAATTTTTCGTGGCAAATTGCCTATTGCATTAAGCGGGCTGGATTGTATTTTTAGTATAACTAATCGCAAAAATGTTTTTGTTTTAAAAATAAATTTAAAGATTAAATGCTGTTTTGAATATATATTGTTTTATTATATTGTATTGTTGAACTCGCCTTTCGTTAGCAGATTGCGTTATGTTGAGACGATCATCCATCTTCTATTAGTTTCATTACTTTTTCTACTATCACTTAACGCTTAAAGATGACCCATAGAGTAAAGAAACAGAATATCCCCGAGCATGCGCGCTTCTGTCGTATGCGCGTACGAAAGGAATGCCAGACGAGAGTTGCGCCGTTACGCGTTAAGTCACAAATCGATTAACCCTCCCATAAGAAGTTATCACTTCAAAAATTTCTCTTATCGTGAAGAAAAATTACAATTGCAAAACAAGCCTAGATAAAGTAAAAGTTTCTGAGTTTATTCTGTCTGCAATTTAAAAAAAAAGTTCAACTCGAAATATATTTACATATACACACAATGCATTTTTATAGCTCTGATTCCGATTCCGAGTCACAACTGACTACAACTGTATTTTTGTTGAGGACTGCATACTAAGTTCCTCGCCTCCATTATTTTTATACCGATAGATGGCAGCACCATCACCGAATCGAACAGTTAATGAGAATTTAGAACTAGTCCAGGAGCTAATAGGTACCTGGTGCTAGCACCCCCAGAGGTATCGTTTCATTTGGGACCACGAGCATATTTAACGTCGCCCAGTGCCCTTTAATGACGACGGTGGGTCGTCATTAAAGGGTGATTTCGAGGTTCGAACTCAGGACCCTCCGGCCCCGAATCCGACACTCTATCGATCAGGCTACCACGGCCCTTTTTATAGCTCTAAGAGAGGAAGTGAGATCGAACCCACACCGCAAGTCTCACAAGCATGTCGCAAAGCAAAAGTGTTTTACCGCTCGATCCCAAAAGCCGGTCTTCGTTTCGCTGATAAGAGTTTACCAGCTGAGGACCGATGCTGATTTTTACGTATATGCTTCGAATTCTCCCGACTGTCGGTGGGAATTTACCCAAACCGTAGTGCAATATTCCACTCGATCCCGGTTAAATCCCGGTTATCACGAATTTGCCATTTCAACTGCGCTTGCGCGCGGACTTAGCTGATTTCAAAAATCTTGCTAAATTAATTACAAGCATTTTAAATTTGGTAATAAATATGAGATGGCAAAAGATAAAAATTAGAAATCACAAAGTTTTTTCTGATTTAGTTTTTAGGCCTCGGTAAAGATTGAATTTTGCGTCTTAATTATTAATGGATTCGGTGTCTGAATCGTCTGTCCTTTTTCAGGACCAAATTTTTGACCTCAGAAGAGCGTACTAGAATTTCAGCATCACTTCAAATACAAAGCCTCAACCTAAATAAAAATGTATAATACTAAGTTGTTTACGCCTAACTTAAAATATCCGCAAAAGACGGATTTCTGTACTAATATTCCAATCATTTTTGAAGTACACAACGTTTTACATTTATGCTCAATAAATATTTCCAAACTAATAAATATTGAAGTGTCATTTTTCTCTTAAGATTATCAGTTATTCATATCCGTAGTTTCATATAATATATCACGAAGTCGCTGCGAAAATATTATAATCGCATTCATTAATTTGGTGGGACTGTCGCTCAGCTTAAATATAAACAAGCAACACGAAATCTTAAAACAGAAAGCCCAAAAAGCCAAGTCCGCGCGCAAGCGCATTTGAAATGGCAAATTTGTGATAACCGGGATTTAACGTCAAGTCAATGTTCCGCCAACAATAGGAGTTTTTTTTAAATGTTACTATTCTCTCCAGAATTTAGGTAACGTTACACCCATTAATCCTGATAACCTTACACAAATATTTTATAGTGTATGAAGTTTATCAATATTTCAAACAAAACTCTAAAAAGTTTCTTGGACAATCTTGGGACAATTCGTTATTAGCACAATTAATTAGAAATTCAATTAATATTAAATAGTGCACTATTTAATATTAATTGAGACATGTCTTTACTAAAAAAATATCTTTTAACTGCTTTCTTAGTAAACGGCACGTTCATTATATACATAATTGTTTATTATATTAGTGTTTCCTGAAGAGACGAATAAATAAATTTTTAAACAAGATCGAAAGTCATAAATAACAAGTCAATTTGATCAAGAAGTATTTAAAAATTTTGTTTCAATTTGATTCTCTGGACATGATTTTAAAATTGTCAGCATTAAAATATTCCCAACTGAGAGTTTTTAGTTTTCTTTTTTCTACCTTATTTTTCATTTGCTATTTTCTTTCTTTTTTTTGAGCAATCACGATTTCTTGTTGTTCTCACTTGACTGTTTTGATGTGGTATAATTTTATTTCCCCGCCAGCACCCTCTGCAGCACCACCTTTGACCGGCTCCTCATGATGCTGCTCCTATAGCGAAAACCGTCTCCAGGTTGCATACATATGCTACACACACGCGCATACATACACAACTACACACTCGCGCACACACAAATACATACACCTACACACACAAACACATACAAACACCTACACATACACACACACAAACACATACACACAACTATCCACACATTCATGCCTGCACACAGACACAAACACATATGCCTACACACACATACACATACCCCACCCCCACACACACAAGCACTCATACACACAACTACCAACACTCACGCCTGCACACATGCCTACACACAACATACCCCCTACACACAAACACACATAACCCCCACACACACGCCTACATACACACACACACACTCGTGATTGCGAAAAACATAATTTGAATTTAAGATGACAAAATTCAAATTATTTTTTTTTAATTTATTCTTTTATTCATTTCCCTGTAGTCAACGCATCTTGGGCTCGATTTTAAATAAAATATTTTTCATCAACATACCGTGTTGAAATTGGTATTAAAAAATCTAGATTAAAATATTAGAAACGACGCGACGTGAAGAAAAGGATAATATTCTTTAAATGCAAAATTCAAAGTTAATTTAACCTGGTGTTACGCAAAACGTTAATTAATCAAATCACCTCACACTTTTTTAGTAAAAGCAAACAATCCAGCTAATCCTGAAAGCCGCATTCATAAATTTCTGAAAATAATGAAACTTCACAAACATATTTAATTGTTAATTCTAAATTATATCCTTTTTTTCTTTAAACTTCTTTTTAAAAGAAAAATGTGGAGGTTTTATTACAAATTATGATAGTATTCTTAACAAGTTCATTAATTACTAAAAACGAAAAAAAGAAATAACTCATCAAGTGAAAAATTAACGTTGGGTGATGTTAATATTTCATCGTTCAGTTAAAATAATAAATTATGACATTATTTGAACAAAACACTGCATTTTCTTATTAAAGCTGAATTTTTTACCATTATATTATTACAGAGCAAAATTTCTTCTCCCACGAAACATTTTTGTTTTTTTTTCTTTCTTTGCTTGATTTTGTCTTGTTTTTAACAGTATTTTTACTACATTTTTAATATTTATATACAGTGGCTCCCAAAAGTCTTCGTACACCTACGACTTTGAACGAAATAGGCCCCATTCCATTGGTTAGAATTAATATTTCGAAATAGGTATTTAATTATAAGATCTATGATCCATTTTTAACAAAACTACATGAAAATTTTTTAAAAAATATCAAAACTTAATTTTTTTAAAATCAAGAACCAAAAAGTGCCGGAAATTTTATCTCACAAAAGTCTTCGTACACTTTATAAAATGTCTATATATTATTGAGTAATCTAACTTTTGATGAACTTATTAATTAGTGGAATATCATACAGTATTCATAACACCTTTTAAACGTCTGGGAATAGATTTCATTCTTTTTCTTTCTTTTTTTTTGCGTAATTTCTGAGTAAGTGTTTAACCACACTTCGAGTCTTACTGTTTCTAGCTCTATTTTCGTTTTAACGTCCTATTTTCGTAATCTAGCCTCCAGATATCTCTAAATACGTTACATTAAGTTAAAATCTGGAGATTGAGGGGGTATTTTCTAAATTTTAGGACAATTTTCGAGGCACTGGACGCAAACGTTGAAAACCGTGTGCTTCTTATCGTTATCTTGATAAAAACCAAAGTTGTTTCCAATAACCAAATTTTTGGCTCAGAGTTCAAAACTGGTTTTTGAAATATTTAAAGGAACAGCATAATTCATTATTACATCAAAAAATTACAAACTACCAAGTCCTGATGCTAATATGCACCCTCACACTAGAACACCTCCACCGTCCTGATTAACTGATCCAAATAAGTTCTTAAGATTAAGTCCCTAATTTTTTCTTCTACTTACAATTATACAAAAAATTAACCAAAAATGTTGAATTCATTTTTATCTGTAAGTAATACGTGATTCTAAAACGTTTTTAGCTTATTTAGCATTGATTTGCGACGAAAATCGTAAGCTTTCTGTTTTTCGCATGACCAAGAAAATTTCTGCGTTAAGAGGTCCAATTTAATCCAGCTAATCAGGGAACTTGGCGAACAATTTAGGTGAAAATTAAACATAAAATGTTTCATTTAACTCGGCAGAAACTTTTACAGCGCTCAAATGCGTATTTTTCATAAATTTTTTAACTTTAAATCTCCGATCACGTTTTGTCAACTTGCCGATTGACCTTTTCTTACCTTGTTTTCGGTCCAATTCCTTTCTTTAAAGCATTTTATCAAGCACTTTACTGTACAAACAAATAAATCAACTAATTTAGAGATATTTCAAACCAATTTACCACTACTGTGGGAAAAAAAATTCAAATTTTGAATGGTGTTTGCGGTTTTTTACGAATGCCAGCCATTTTTCAGTAATAATCACAATATTAAGGAATAAATAAACAAAAAAATAAAGCCAAATGACTTATAAGGGTCAACACAATGCAAAAATATTAATAAAACGGCATATGATAATTTTAATCAGGAATTTACTCGAAAATATTTGAGTGTACGATGACTTTTGTGGCGTGTTATTTCTCTGTCTCTTCTTTTTCTGACCCATTTCAAAAAGAAGTTCCGTCAATATTTTGAAAAAACCAATGGGTTGTATTTAGAATGACATAGGAATGATGTGAAAAAATATTGGACTTCATATTCGAATTCAGTTTTGCGTTATTTTGGTTTTACTAAAAAATTTCAAAGTGTACGAACACTTTTGGGAGACACTGTATGTATAGACGTATTTTTGACATAGATAAAATAATTGGATTTATAAAGCTTTTTTAGAAGTATCATTGTTTTTATGTCAAATTATTTGAATCGTATTTCATTCCCAATGTTCAATTGTAAAGAAAATAACCAATTTTGGAATATTTTTTCCACAGATGTGTCTATATGATGATTATGATTAATTTTGAGCACCCGTCATCTAAGAACAAATTGAATAACTGAAACTTTATTTCGCCGGTAAATAACTGATACTGTTTAGAATGTTTCGCTAAGAATTTCAGAGTAGAAACGCAATCAACATTTTGCCTATTTTTCAGATGAGTTTTAAAAAAAAGAATAAGTACATACAAGAAAGCTTAAGTTATTGTAAAATATTTAAAAAATAATAATAATGAGCAACTTTTGAAAAATTAGAAATTAGATTGTAAAATATTGATATGGAAAAACTAAAGCTGTTTATGTTAACATAGTGGTTAAAAAAATATTTTTACAAAAAGAACAAGTTATAAAATCATAACTATTGACACAAAATCAAACTACCATTTAGACTTTTGAACAAAAAAGTAAAAAATACTGATTTAATACTACAACATCAATTTTGCCTTAAAATATCATTTTTTAAGTCTGCGCAAAAACGATATAAAAAATCGTGTGATGTCATAATCTATTAATGTATATACAGTCATTTATTTATACCTCTTAGGCTAGATTAAAAACAGCGCACGAGTTTAAACCGATTAGGGCTTGTTTAAATAAATAGGTTAAAAGGGAATTGTAATTTACAATACAAATTAAGTTAGGGAGGGTGGACGTTTTGCAACGACCATTACTTCAATGATTTATTTCGATGTAGGTAATGATGCACAACAGTGCACATGACACTATTTAGCTGTCGCCAAAGAGGGATGTCGGCTACCTTAAATTTAATTTGAGGGTGCTTGCGAGATCGTATATCATTGTACATCATTTTACTTCCTGTACTAATCGATGAAAGTGACAGTGTTTGATAGAGTTCACATTATATGATAATCTTGATATTTATAAGGCACAGCAAAAGCGGGAACTTCTGTTTTTTGAGTTTAAAGTATTTTAAGAAGAAATGATTTTTAGCTCAATGAGCAAATATATTTGCAAATTTGTTTCCTAAAAATATAAATTAGATTATGCTGCGAACATACATTTTACTAGGTATAATGATTTAAAAACCCAATCAAAGTGAAATAAGAAATATATTCTTTTGAGCAATCACATTGCTTATTGTTCTCATTCGCTTTGGCGTCATTTTTGATTTTATTTTCCTCCCGCCTCCCTCTGCAGCACCACTGTCGACCGGCCTCACGATGCTGCTCCTCTAGCGAAAACCATCTCCAGGTTGCATCCACATCCTACACACACACACACACACACACACACACACGTATACATGCACACCTACACACACACACACACACACACACCTACAACTATACACACACACACACACACCTACAACTATATATACACACACACACACACACACACACCTACAACTATATACACACACACACCTACAACTATATATACACACACACATACACACCCACCTACACATACATGGACACACCTACACACACCTACACACACATACCCACTTACTCATGCCTGCACACAGACACAAACACTCACGCCTACATACACACGCACAAGTGATTGCGAAAAACATTATTTGAATTCAAGATGTCAAAATTCAAATTAATTATTATTGTTTTTTAACGTTTTGACACACTGGTGTTTTATACTGCTGTGGTAAGATAAAGCGCAGTCTTCACAGTTCAGTTTGCGCCTGCCGAAATGAGCTTTTGAGATATTTGAAGAAACGTGTTTTAAACTCCACACTAACAATAGGGAAATGTTGACGTTTTATTCGGGCTTCTTTTTCAGCAAAAACGAAATAAGCAAGCTTGCACCTCACCTCAATATATTAGTTGTATATTTGCAAAAGCAACATATTATTTACATATTTTTGCTTTTGCGAACTTAACTTCTCCCCTGTCTTAAGGCTACAAGTACAATGTTTTTGCTTGCATCTTTTTTTAAAAAACTATAAAACTTTTTTCCTTTTAAAACGAAATTTTACTTCATTGTTCAAAGGTCACCATGACTAGGAAATGTTTGTTAATCCCATCACTGGTCAAAGATATCGTAAAAGTATTGATAAAAAGAAAAATACGCACACAAACGAAAAAAAAGTAAGAAAAAACAGGACGTAAAACAAATCATTAAATTATACAATCAAACAATATCGAAAGAATCAATTGATCAAACAATATCGAAAACTAACTTATTGCCGCCTAGCTGTATTCTTTATTACTTTAAAATGCTTTTACCGACATCAAATTACAGACTAAATCAGCGACAGAGCAGTTAAAGCCATTAATGAGAAAATGTTAAACTTTCTTTATGATTGCTTGAACTGCATAAAAATATTCTGACAAAAGTAAACGTAGGGAAGAACAGATTCGATTTGTAGAACACAAATGTATAAAAATAACGACACGACAACGCTAGAACTAAAGCCGGAACGTGACTAAGTCCTCGAGAGTATTGTGGTGAAAAGAAGTTTTCTTATAAGAAAGAAGTAAAAGTAAATAAAATGTATCCGAAATATTTACTAGACACGTTATTAAACCCTACGACATTCAGGATAACAGTTTTTTGGTTTCGACGTCGGAGTAATATCCTATATATTGTACATTATGAGTTCTTAGAAAGAGTAATTTAATCAAAATAACTTCAAATAGTTTTTAAGCTTTGCAAGTACATGAAAAAAAAAATGACGAACTTTAAAAATAGTATAAATGTAAGTAGCAATAATTGGATTTTTCAGTACATGAAAATAAGTAATGTATTGCAGTATTTTTATTCAATAACGTTGAAACTAGTGCATATTTTAATTATGTTCACAATTTTTATCAATTTCTAACTACCAATTTATGATAAAAATAATTGCTTTTCTACGAGGAGGGACCCAAAAATAACCGGATTTTGGTTCTAAAGTATTTATATATTAGTTTATTCACAAATTTTCTTTAGTCTCTTTTAAAGTGTTCACCCTTAGATGCAATACACTTGTTAATTCTTTTTTTCCACTGTTAAAAGCTCCCCTGGAACTCTTTAACTTTGACCATGTCCAGTGCCCGTTGCGAAGCAGTTTTTAGCGCCTCTACATGGGCCGTGGTAGCCCGATCGGTAGAGTGTCGGATTCGGGGCTGGAGGGTCCTGAGTTCGAACCTCGATGGTCGAAAATCCACCGTCGTCATTAAAGTGGACTGAGCGACGTTAAATATGCTCGATGTCTCAGTGTCCTCCAAGTGAAACGATACCTCTGGGGGTGCTAGCACCAGGTAGCTATTAGCTCCTGGACTAGTTCTAAATTTTCATTAACTGTACGATCCGGTGATGCTGCTGCCATCTATCGGTATAAAAAATAATGGAGGCAAGGCACTTAGTATGCAGTACTCGACGTAAATACGGTTGTAGTCAGTTGTGACTCGGAATCGGAAATCGGAAAATCGATTCTACATCATCAAAACGCTTCACTTTCAGATATTTTTTCATCCTTGGGAACAGAAAAAGATCACAGAGGCGAGGTCAGGCGAATACGGGGGTCAAGGAACGACTGGCCACCCCTGAGAGGTCAAATAGCGGTTAATAGTGGAGGCTGAGTGTACGGGAGCGTTATCATGGTGAAGGAACCATTCTTCCGATCTCCCGCGCGAGCTCCAACTCACTTCTTCTAAAGTTTCGTCAATCGCAAAACGACGACTCTCGTTGATTTTTGGCAGATTTTTTTCAACGTTTTCATCGTTTCGAGACGTTAAAGGCTACACTCATGCTACCTCGTTTAAAACGCCCAAACCACTCGAAAACTTGTGTACGACTTATAGCATCGTTCTTGAAAGTTTTTTGAAGCGCTTGGTTAGCAATTCCGTTGTCGACTTATCAAGCAGAAAGCAAAATTTCAAGCTTGGTTTTTTCTTTTAAATCTGCCATAATGAGTTCGCAGGCGGAAAGCAACAGCACCTGAGAAAACTAACGCTACGATCAGACGCTATCAACTACACTGACGCCACTTGCACAGCTGGTTTGCAAAGGTCTCTACTTGAGCCATCTAGCTGCAGAACACTCTACTACAAGGATTGGCATCGCACCATTAGTCCGGTTTCTTTTGGGTCCTCCCTCGTACATTTGTGTTCGTTTGTGTAGCATTTATGCGATTAAGTTTTACTTTCTGTTGCGAGTTTAAGCAAGTAATAATCCCTTAGGAATGCATGATATTCATTTCCATATTTAGGTTCACTTTAGTGAGAATGCATTTTTTTTAAAGATGTAATGATAATGCATATTTTCAATACGTCTGCAATTTTTTTTTTCGATAAGGCAGTCAGAGAGACCTTAAAATTTAGTTCTTCAGTTTCATGGACTTCGCTCATGAAGTACATTGAATTGACGAGTAAGAACAATTAAGGTTTGAGAATGTAAGCAAACAGTTTTTATCAACAAAACTAATTTCCTGTTCGTAGTAATGCTTTTAAGGAAAATGAACCCTCCATTTTACCTTGACCACTTGAACCAGCGGTAATTAGAAAATAGTTAAATGCTTTTTTAATCAAATTAATAAAATAGTGTTTAATTTTGCAATGCTTACTTTTCAATTTATTCTTAGAAAAGTCTTTGATAAAATTGCACAAAACGATTGAAAAATATTCTCCGTTTTTATCATACACTCAAGGTGACCTCGGTGCAGTAATTGATGGGAGAATAGTTTTCATTGTTGACCCTAGAGAGCTATGCTACACATTCAGACAACTTTTGATGTTTCGTTGCCTGCGTTTACCTTATCAATTTATGTATTTTTCATAAGTGTAATTGCTAGTAGCTTTATCTTCGTTCTATTGCTGTTTAATTACTTTTACTGTCCCTAGATACTCACATTTAAAACTAACTGTGAGTCTTAAGAAAAAGCAGCTAAGATTGAAAGAAGCATTCAGAATTGTAAGGAAAGTAATTAATAAGGAATTGAAAATTTTATAGCCTTTCTTTAAACTATAAAAACCTTTAATTTCAGTAAGTATTTATGTAAATAAAATGTAACACTAATTAACGTCAAATTTATCCCAAGTGTTTCTCAATGACGTCGTTGATTTTTCCTTGAGGCATGTTTCATTTGCTCCACATTATCTATGCGTCCCGTCCCCGCAACAAAATATCGATAAGACTAGGTCACCGTTTTAAGGAGACTAATTAAATAATAATGATATTCAGATGAAACTTCTAGATTTGAGCCCGACGAGTATTCCTATTATGATGTTTAAAAATTAATGACACAATTATTCTCGGTTTTCGAAGAAATTAAAACGCTTAATCATAGCAGAATGAGTTGACAGTGTCAGTTACTTAAGAATGAGAAAAAAGTGATTTAGAGGTTTGCAATATAACGTTAGTTAAAATGCATTTTGAGGTAAAAATGACGATTTTTTTTTTTGCTGAAGTATGAATCAGCCTAAGTTGCAAATCAGTACTGTAGTTAATAGCAAATCGATTAACTATATTCCATATTGGCTAAACTGAAAACCAGCAGTAAAAAGCTAGTAGCTTAGTTAATATGTTTTCTTTTATATCCTACATTATGTATTTTATGTTTCACAAACGTGAAGAAAGGAAAGTAACAGTTTTAAGGTTAAGGTGAAAAAACAACGTAAAAAAAGCACAAATATTAGAGAAAATACAGCATATAGCTATTTCAAGGCTACAATGGAGCCTCTTCATCAAATCATCTATTGTAGCCTTGAAATAGCTATATGCGGTATTTTCTCTAATATTTGTGCTATATTTACGTTGTTTTTTCACCTTAATCATATTGTAGAACAAAGCTTACATGATAATGTTTCATTTAACAGTTTTAAGGGTTGAAGCGAAAAAAAAAAATCTATTGCAAACTATTTTGTAATGACATGGTTTATTTCTTCCCCAATTTGAAAACGGAAACTTATTAGCCCTAAGCAATTACATGTAAACATGAATTTAAAGTAAGCATGTTTAAAATATCGTTATTAACTTGAAAAACCCGATAGATTCCAATTAAACCAGTAAGTATTATTTATCGAACTAAAATATGTAAATAAAAATCATCGTATCATAAAAAGATGGCTAAACGTTTAATGAGCAGGAAAAAAAAGTATTTAGAATTGCAGGGTTTGATCAAAGTTAACTTTGGTATTTAAAAAAAATCAGACAGGCAAAGCTTTCGATAAAAAACCTGATAATATATTTCTAAAATTAATATCAATCTTTTATGTTTTCTCAAAACGATGAAAAGGAAAAAATTTATTTCAGCCCTTTCATTGGGATTCCAATACAATTTCATGATAGCATTTCGTTTTTGTTAAGCGTAAAAAATACATCTTTAATGAAATGGTTATCTTTATTCTTTTATAATCATACAATGAAGTTTGTAATGAAGTTCTCTAGATCCATTACAGTTTAAAATATTTACACTATCAAAACAATCTCTATAGCAATTCAAAAACATATTTTCTTTCAGATGAAATGAAATGCAATTGAAATGAACCCTTAGATGTATCGATATGATAAAAAAGTATTTAATGAAACTGAAAGGAAACCTTTTCTTTCTTTTTCTTTAGTCGAAAAAATCTAATAAATATTGTTATGATAATGTTTCTGACTTTTTATCAAATGAACAGAAACATTTTATTTCCTTTTTTTAAATTTAATTAAGAATTCTGTAGTGGCTATCTTACTACTTTGTTTTTGAACATATGTTATAATTACATTGAAAAGTTGCAACAATTATTATTTTCAGCAAATACGTGTAAAAAATGTACGTGTACAAATGAAGCAAATAAATTTTTTCCAAGCATTAAAGGACAAAAATTCATGTTCCACGCATATTACTGATACGTTCCTGAGTCAGCATGCTAGAAGTTATTAATAATGATTGCACTATGAGAAAATTCTAAAACATCACAGAATATTTTCGTGTACCACTCCAGGATTGTAGGCGTTTCCATTAGTTTTCTATAAAAACAAGCATATTTGCGACATTGTTTCCTGAAGTATTTCCTATAAGTTTAAGTCCTTTCCTATAAGTTTAAGGAATGTACACTTTAAATAAGAAGAAAATATATTCAGCTTCTTCATTTGGTATTCTCTTCAACCTAGTTGCAACCGTTCCAGACTGGTTGAGCCCAAACAAAGGGAAAATAAAATCTTTATTTTTTTGAGCAATCACGATTGCTTATTGTTTTCATTTGACTGTTTTTGGCGTGCTATCATTTTATTTTCCCACCGCCACCCTCCGCACCATCACCGTCGACCGGGTCCTCACGATGCTGCTCCTACAGCGAAAGCCGTCTCCAGGTTGCGTCCATGTCCTACACACACGCGCATACATACACAACTACACACACGCACACGCATGCACACACAAACACATACACACATACACCTACACACACAAACACACACACACACACACAAGCACATACACACACGCATACATACAGACACCGACACATACACACACACATACACACAACTACCCACACATTCATGCTTGCACACAGACATAAACACACATGCCTACACACACATACACATACCCCCCCACACACACATTCATACACAAAACTACCCACACACTTATGCCAGCACATAGACACAAACACACATGCCTACACACATACACATACCCCCTACACACATACACATACCCCCTACACACAAACACACAAACCCCCCACACACAAACACACAGGCCTACATACATACGCTCGTGATTGCGAAAAACATAATTTGAATTCAAGATGTCAAAATTCAAATTATTATTATTTTTTAAATCGCGTTATATTGATTAAACCGTGTAGTATTGAATCTGTGTTAGAATGATCTCAAATTTTGGAGCTCGCAGCGCCCTCTATTTCTCTTCGAATTCCAACAGTAAGCAATATGGTCTTAGTTTTGAAATTATTTTAGTCAACTAGAACTCAACACTAAATAAAACTTTGCACTAGTTCGTGCAATTATTTTCACATAATTAGTGCTTTACGGCGATAGGCTGTTTTCCCTGCATTGAGACTTCGATAGCGGAGAAGCAACTTGTACAGAAGTAGAACAACCTTCGCACTGAAGCAGGAAATGGCTCAATAAACGTAAATTTACCCAAATGTCTACCTTAATATTGCGGACAATAATTCATACATACTCTAAAGATTTTATTTATTTCTCAATTCGAGAATTACATACTTATTTTGGGGTACAGAAGTTGGAACCGGAGGCTATAAAATTACATGAGTCGGATTATTTGGGGGGGGAAAGGAGCTGGAGTGGATGCACTAAAATTCCGGGAGACGGAGTTGGTTATTTTTTTCAGACTCTGCCGCCCTGTTTGGTAGTACTGCGTGCTTTTATGGGTTTTATAAATTTGATTTTTTTTTTTTTTTTTTTTTTTTTGAGCAATCACGATTGCTTATTGCTTTCATTTGACTGTTTTTGGCGTGCTATCATTTTATTTTCCCACCGCTACCACCACCGTCTACCGGCCGTCTCACGATGCTGCTCCTATAGCGAAAGCCGTCTCCAGGTTACATCCATGTCCTACACACACGCACACGCACACATACATACACACAAACACATACACCTACACACATACACCTACACATACATACACACAAACACACACGCACACATACACACACACAAACACATACACACATATACCTACACACACATTCACCTAAACACACACATACACAAATACATACACACACGCAAACATACAGACACCTACCCATAAATACACACAACTACCCACACACTTATGCCAGCACACAGACACAAACACACATGCCTACATACACATACACCCTACACACAAACACACATACCCCCCACACACAAACACACACGCCTACATACAGACACACGTGATTGCGAACAACATAATTTGAATTCAAGATGTCAAAATGCAAATTATTATTTTTTTTTTCAGGCATTGTAGGCAAATAAGCTATCCGATATGTGCTTGAAATTCTGCTTCAATTTCAGCGATATATGCTTCGGTAGTTTTCTTGGTAAATCAGGAATGGGGCAAGCTATTACTTGTTTAAACATATTCTTCTCTACAGATTCCTAATTTATTCCTGGAACATGAGTGGATTTTATTAGTAAGATTTCTGACTTCTACATAACGACAACTGGTTAATTTCAGGAAGGCTACCGATTTTTAACGGGAGTTTAAGCTATGCTACAGGTAGAAGTTACACACTCTAGCTGCCTACTACTTTCCAGGAGTGTTTCGTTTCTTTTAAACAGAGTATCCTCATATATATAACAGCCAATGATCGAGTAACGCGCGAGATTTAACAATGAAACTCACGGCATAAAAATTTGATAATATTGTTCAACTGAGAGGTTTTAAAAGTGCTCAGCTTATTAAGTTTTAGTGGAAGTTCAACCAGGACGTCTGATAATTCTTGAAAGAACATATTTATCTTGTGCAACATCAAGAAGAGCCAAAGTTAAAAGTAACTTGTTTATTATGGCTATGATATATACAATGACATGTTAAACGGAATATTGAGAATACGCTCTTTACAATATTAAGTAGCTCATTACATTTTAAATGACTTCTGAAGCAAGCATTCCAAGTTAAAGCATGAAACGTTAATGATATTGAGCTATGATATTCATGTCAAAAGCAGTAAGCCGAAGCTATCGCCAAAAACGGACACACTCAACTGAGCTGCCGAAAGAAAACAACCAAGTCTGACTTGGGTTGAAATTGAAAGGGAAGAGAATGAGGCAAAGTGCAGGAAGCTTAAATGCTACTGGCAATTTGCATATTCTGCTGACGCGATCTTGTTGCAAGAAGGAAAGAACGAATGAGAAAAAACTAATGGAAATTAAGGTTGCCAACACTTTTGGAAAATAATTTACCTCCTTTCGTAACAAATATGTTTTGGTAATGTTTAAAATGCAGGGAAAAGCTTTATTCTGACAAGGCTGAACTCGATCCGGCAACTTAACTGTTTTACTGGTAAGACTGTCATCAGTGGTGGATACAAAGGGAGGGTTAGGGGAATGAAGAAATCAAAAATTTACAACAATGAGAGCTACCTATCGGAGTTTAGGGTTCCTCCATTGGAGTTAGGAATACAGTTTCAACTATCAAAATATCCCCAAAAAAGCAATAACATAACTGTTTTACGGGTAAGACAGTGCCATCAGTAGCGGATACAAGGGGGGGGGGAAGGGGTCAGAGGAATGAATAAATTAAAAATTTACAGCAATGAGAGCTACCTACCGGAGTTTAGGGTTCCTCCATTGGAGTTAGGGTTACAATTTCAACTATCAAAATATCCCCAAAAAGTCAATGGCTTCGTTCAAATGTAGAAGCAATTTTCACCCATCATATTTTGGCGGGTGATTTTCTAGTTAAATGAGCTGATGTGTGCATCACATGACTTCCTTTTACTCCAATTTAATGTCATTTTCTCATTATTGGCAGTTTTAATGTGATTCAATAGTTTGTTCTCTAGATATCACTAACAGCGGCCAAATTGAAACCAAATTAAAAAAAAAAAAAAAAATCGCCAAATTTGTCGCCAAGTATGCGACAAAACTTGGCGACCAAAAGACTGGCGACATATCGCCACGTGTCCGCCAAATCATAACACCGCTTTGGTTTACATCGAAATTAATAATGATTTCCTTCAAAAAGGGGCGAAAGCCCCCTTTGGAGTAGCCGAATGCAACCAAAAAGTGAGGTGCACAACTAGACCCCACTAGTTGTCTAAGTAAAAAATTTAAACTTTCTAGGGCATTCCGTTCTTGAGTTATGCGACATACATACACACATACGCACATACAGACGTACATACAGACGTCACGAGAAAACTTGTTGTAATTAACTCGGGGATCGTCAAAATGGATATTTCGGGTGTCTGTACGTTCCTATGCATATATCCACGTGTGGTCGGGTCGAAAAATAAACTCAACATTCATTCGGGGGTGAGCAAATTGGAAATTAATGCCGATTTTTGGGTGAAAATTTTTTCGCGAATACAATACTTCCATTTTCGTAAAAGGAAGTAAAAAGAAGACTTAACTTTCTCATTACACTTTTAGAGAATCAGAAATTTCAATTTTGTTCTCAATGAACATCTAGGTACGCCTAATCTATTGTAAATCCCTTGTGAAAGTTGAGAAGCGCTTCAAGGCTCTAATTAAAATAAAACAAAATAATTTTGTTAACTGTTCCTTTATAGTTATTTTCGAATTTAAAACTTTTAAAGCGTTGAACTTGATCATCTCTCACTTAAAAAAAGCTTCATTCAGTCTTTATGTTATCAGAGCAGCAAAACTGAGTCTTCAGTATAATTAACTAGATATGCTTAAGCTATTTGGATTATTGACTGTTTCAAATAGCTTTTTTCCATTATCACAGCGTACTAAAAATGCGCTTCGTTGCATCGGAGTTAAATTTCGTTCATTTTTGTTTAATAAATAAAAAATACTAATTTAGTTTTGTAAAATCAATTCGATTACAAAATTTCATTTGTACGGGTGACCAATGTCAGTTTCATCAGATTTTTCATCACGATTGAAAATTCTACTATCAAAAATGTTACGAAACAAATATTTTCTTTCCTAATAATAAAGCTGAAAGTCTCTCTGCGCGGAGTATGTCTGGATCTCTGTGACGCGCATAGCGCCTAGACCGTTCGGCCAATTTTCGTGAAATTTGGCACAAAGTTAGTTTGTAGCATGGAGGTGTGTACCTCGAAGCGAATTTTCGAAAATTCCATGTGGTTCTTTTTCTATTCCGATTTTAAGAACAAAAACATCATAAGATGGACGAGTAAATTACAAAATTATCATAACGTGGAACCGTAACATGGGCCCAAGCCAATTGGCGAAATACGAAGTTATCATAACGTGGAACCGTAACATGGGCACAAACTAATTGGCGAGAAAATTCAACATACATTATTTACGAAATCAACATAACGTAAAACCGTAACGTGGGCCAAGCCAATTGGCGAGATACGAAATTATCATAACGCGGAACCGTAACATTGGCACAAGCCAACTGGCGAGAAAATTCACCATACATTATTTGTGAATATACAGGCGAACCAAAAGACCTTTAAATTTTTCTATTACGGGCAAAGCCGTGCGGGTACCACTAGTTCTAAATACTTCCAACTGTATTCCCTCATTGCTCTTTTCAAAAAGACACTAGTGCTTACTATTCCTTCTTTCTATTTTCCTTCCCATACTAACTAATAAACAAAATCTATTAAAACATATTTTAACACCCCTGAAAAATTGGTTGACGTCTCGAATTATTAATAATTCCAAAAGGTGTCGATCTGCTGAATCATTGTGGAAAACCACCAAAAATCTTGTAATGAGAATGTAATCATGGACGCTCTTTGGCGGACGGCGAAAAACTAACTACGTGCCTCGGATCATTTTACTCGAAATTGATTTGCTTTTACCACTTGTCCATCATCATTTGGAATGCGTTTTTAAAATCGACGCTCTTAAAGACATCATTCACGATGCTAAAATAAAAGAAGAAGAAAAAAAAAAGAGCTGACAAGTACCTCGACAATAATTACACATTCGAAACCACAACCGTAACCACTCTTTTTTCCAGCATACTTGAGTTACTACAACATTCAAATGACAGTAATAAGATAAGCTCATTGCAGCGCATATTAAATTGCTTACATAATGCAATGCAAATGATGAGAGTGAAGCTTCAGATTAAGAACATTAATGTTCGGCCATTTAATCGGCGTTCCATCTTTAACGAGCTAAATGATGCATCGAAAAAACGTAATTGCATTTTCAGTGCTGCTCATAAATAACTGTGATAATCGTGTTAAACTTGAATTTGGTTTAACATTTTTTAATTAGACTGACGATGCCATTATTATAGAAGTATTTTCTTTTTAAATTAAATACTTTTTAACGTCTTTTAATTTCACATTAGCGTCACCATATTACATTTTTTCGCTGAAATATTAGTGTATAACAGGGGTCCAAAACTTCTCTAACTCGAAGCACCCTTTCAAGTATTAGAAATTTCTCGCAGCACAATAGTTTAACTTTAATATATACGTACGGGTTTGGGGTCAAAATGTCGCCACCGAAATGGTCGCGGGACAAAATGTCGCGGCCAAAATGTCGCTTGTCTAAAATGTCGCCAGGCCAAAATGTCGCCGATCCAAAATGTCGCCGGCCCAAAATGTCGCCGGGCCGAAATGTCGCCGGTCCAAAATGTCGCCGGTCCAAAATGTCGCCGATCCAAAATGTCGCCGATCCAAAATGTCGCCGGGCCAAAATGTCGCCTGTTCAAAATGTCGCCGATCCAAAATGTCGCCGGACCAAAATATCGTAGATCCAAAATTCGCTCATTCAGTTGGTAAGAAAAATGCAAATGTACAAAAATGCTGTTTAACACCAAATTTGCAGAATAAATGATTACTGCCTTTAATGAATGTCTCCGTTAAAAATGGGACTGGACTAACTGAGTTTCTTGATCTATACATATAAAAATGGACTTTGGTAAATTTTTTCCCTAAGATCTCAGAAACTACCCGGCAGATTTGGCTGAAACTTTCAGCGTTTGTTCAGTTTGGTACTGAGAAGGTTTATAGAACAATTCGAAAAAAATCCGATTGATAGTTCCCTTTTTATTCCAATTTTTGTCCCAATTTTCGCATAAATGTCCCAATATGGGGGTGGAAAAAAACGTGCACATACTAACATTATATGTCCATCGAAAGCGCCAATTTTTCTGCTGAAGATAGCATCTGTTCGAAGTTTCTAAGTTGCATAAAAAACGAGTTATGAGCTTTTTTGCTCCCTGTTCGAAGGCTTTCATCAACCCAAGTCATTATTTAGTGTGTCATCTCAACTCCAAAGAACTGTTGTATTGTTGAATATTTTTGCGTTTCGTCTGACTTTTTGAGGCTTTTCTCAAGTCAAATCTTAAAGTAACCTTTTTCCACAAGATTGGCTAAAAATAAATGGATTTGGCTGATCATTTTACTTTTAAACGGAACTTATGTAATTAATGGTTTATTATTTTTATTAATGCTGATTGGACATTTGCTCGCCAGAATTTTTTCAGAAAGATTTCAGTAGCTGATGCATTTGGCAGTTTTTTCCACTGTCGCTGTTTTGAGCCCAAAGACTACGTAATAATGTTTCTCAGCTTTCACCATATAAACAAAATATCGCCAATCAAAGATACTAAAAAAAAAAAAAAAATACTGTGTAAAATAATTCAACAACTAAATTAGGCAAATCCATAAACCGCGCAAAAACTTCCATTAATTTTTCTTTTTGCACGATTTCAAACAATCGCCAAATTTTTACTACTTATTTTGGAAAGATTTCGGATAAAACCGTTTGGCGCCATTTTTTTTTTTTTTTTTTTTTTTGACCAAAAGTATCTCAGCATCTGGCAACAATATTTCTATAATAAAAATTAGTAAGGAGGGGGAGTATTATCGAAAGTGTCCCAAAATGATTCTCGCAAATTTGGTAAGATTTTAAACCGCACCAAGTGTTCACAAAAATTGAAATTTCCCAAAATAACTAAAGCAAGTGTAAGGGGAAGACGGGGCTGCTACATTTTTTAAAACAGTTCGTGCATCAATAGCCATATTGAGAAGGTTTTAGATTAAAAAAAAAAGTACTAACAGATAAATCTTTTTAAACATGTAAAGTTTAATTTCATATTTCGGAAATTCTTCAAATTTGTATATGCTTAAATGTCGTGCTTTCATTTCTAATTGAATACTGTTTTGTTCTTTATACTTATTGCTATTTTAGTTTAATGAGTAAGGAAGAAGCTCGATTTTTAATCACGTCAAAAAGGTTTGTTTTAAATTCTTTTGCTTAAAACAGAAAACAAGGGCAAGTAACGATTGTTACTCATAATTATTACTGACCCAGGCAACGCCGGGTATTTTTGCTAGTAAATTCTAAAAAGATTATTCCGTTTTGATTCGCAACTCTCGGCTGTTTTTCAGCAAACAAATAGAATACAAGCGTTACGTTATCTTATTTCTTGTGACTCGCTATCTACCAACTGTAAAACGTTCTGACGGCGTTCAGTTCTGACGTTCGATAAATTATTTTAAACTTTTCTTCAAGAATAGTGTGCGTTTGTATGTGACCGATTTTTTGGGGCCATTCTACGTCAAAACCTGTAGTAAGAATTCGAACGATACCCGCAAGTACCCATATATGATTTAGGGCTGCGTGGTTTCTTTGCGTCAAGTCGTTCAAGATAGTGGAGTAACTGAACGTTTTCGTCGATATGCGTGACTGTCATTGCTCAAAAAATGATGAACGGAATCAAATAAAATGTTAGGAAGCAGCAGGGGGACAGATTTTGGGGAAAATAACACCAGAGGGTGGAGCAATCGAATGTTTTCTTTCCTTTCTTTTTTATTATCTGTGACTGATACATCTCAAAAAGTAATACAGTAGACCCTCGTTTTCAGCGGGTTTATTTTACGCGGTTTCGATTATACGCGGTTGAAGATTTGACACCTTTATTTTATTTAAGCAGATGAGTTTCGGTTTTACGCTGATGCGGCAATGCAAACAGGTAACATTTTCCTCTCTTTCAAAACCCAAGCTCCTATAGATTGCAGATTACTCGTAACTAACGCATTTTGGCGTGCTAATAATCGAACTTGGGTCCTTGGAGACATTTTATGCGATGGGTTCCAGAGCTTTTTCCATTAGAAGTAAAGTGATTAAACTCACACAGTTCAGAACTCACTGGAAGAAGAGCTTTTAGGAGTGACAAAGGAGGTCAAAACCAACGAGGATACCGACTCCGGTGACACACAACCAAAAAACGCTCACATTGAAGATTTTGAACCATTCGTAGACAATAGAAATGATCTTTTTTTCTGATTTGTTAGTAAAGGAAGATTTGATCAAGGAATTGACGCAAGTGATCATGGATGCGTTAATGCTCCGCAAAGAATTAGAGGAAAAATTCTTAATGACTACCAAAAGACTATCATAGCCAGTTCTTCTTCATAAACAGAACACGAAATTAGTTTGTTTTCTTTATGCATATTATGCATAAAAATCGATATAAGTACACATTAAACTTATTATACAATTAGTCATCACTAGAATGAAGTATTTTTTTATCTATGGAACATAATCCCTATTTTGACACTAATATTAGGTCTCAATTTACGCGGTTTCGATTTACGCAGCATTTCCGTGGAACATAACACCCGCGTAAAACGAGGGTCTACTGTACAAGGGTTAAGACAAAATTTGGTCTACAGGTATATCTTAAAGGGCGAGTTTCTCATTTATTTTTGGCTTTAGTCATCCCAAAAGGATGGATCACCGAATAATTTTTATCGTTTTATGTGACTGCTATATCTCAAGAAGTAATGCGAGGATTCATACAAAAATGTAGTATGCAAGTGAAATTAAACGAAAACAAACCTTATTTTCGTTCTAAGTTAAGTTTCGTAATCGTTTACGTGAGTCACTGTAATTAAATAAAGAATGAAAAATATACTGAATTTAAATATTAGAGGTTGAGCAAGATACCAATAAAATCTAAATTAGGCGTGTATTCCTCTCATTTTTGTAGCACTTTAACTAGCGTGGGTGTTAAATAAAAACTGAGTTTGCATTCTTATACAATTTGCGTAGTAAAAATTCACTAATTAAAACAGTAATTTTTTCTGAGAGGGAAAAACTTATTTGTTTATTATTATTATTATCAATATTCTTTTCTTTCTGAATTACCAAGCTATATTGAGCTGGAACTATTACTTTTTGAAAATCATTTTAAAAATAAGTCTAGGTCAAAATTGATCTGAATAATCTCATCGATATCAGTTATTTCACCCCTACATTATGAATTTTTTTCTTTTCTATTTAAAATTGGAAAATGTGATTCAGCTGACAAGCGCTACTTCGCAAGCATGAAAGTATCCTCTTGAAAACCTCTAATAAAATAGCTGTTCTGAAATTGTCCCCCTTGATGTTCTATCGAATATATAAATTTCATGAATGTTGAGAATTGAAAATATTTGTCATCGCGTAGAGTCGTTTTTCAAAAATCTGACTGAAAGACACCTGTTTTAGCAGTTACGGGTTTCATTGATTTCAAAAGATTTGACGGTGAACATTTCGACGTAATTTCAGAATTTTACTCATAAGACATGGGAGTTCCCACGGCAATAATCTTGTTAAACTTCTTCAGTTTCATTTCCAGAAAAAGTCTCAGAACATTTTTCATCTTACTTTAACCAACGTATATCTCACTTAAAACGTACAGTTTTTTTTTTTTTTTTTTTTTTTTTTTTTTACAGTTCTAAGGGTGATGTTAAAAAATCTATGAGAAAATTAAATTTCATTAAGACACTTTTCTGCTTTATTTTCACCCTGGCCCCTGATTTCGAATTTTTCCAGTGAAAGAGGAGAGGGTGGATAACGGGCGTATAACCAATGCAAATTTCATAGGATTGCTATAAAAACCACTTCCACTTGCATATAAAAAAAAAAAAAATTCAAAGTAGGGGGCCATTCCGTCTGATCCCCTAAATGACTGACCTGTCGCTACCGTAATAATATGCTAGAGTGAAGGAGTTATTTGTTTTTACTTCATTACGCTAAAAAATACAAACCGCCTGGTATACGCCCAAAATGTCGCGGCCAAAATGTCGCGGGACAAAATGTCGCGGGACAAAATGTCGCCGGCCTAAAATGTCGCCCGTCCACAATGTCGCCGGCCCAAAATGTCGCCAGTCCAAAATATCGCCGGCCCAAAATTTCGCCAGTCCAAAATGTCGTCGGTCCAAAATGTCGCCGGCCCGCAATTCGCTAGTTCAATTGGTACGAAAAATTTAAATGGACGTCGATGCTTTTCAGCATAAAAGTTGCGAAAGAATATAAATTGCCTTTCAAAGTAAGTTCCTTCAAAAATTCCAAACGTTTTCTCCTGTCTTAATTCGTAAACATCAGATTAATTGCAGAAAATTAATAGTTTTCAGAATAACATACGTTTTTCTGTATACTATTACAAACGTAAACATGCGAAAGGCTGCTGCAACGGAATTCTCTTTCTCGTTTAATCTGATTAATAATACTCAAGATGTAACGCAAAGGATCAAGATGTAACGCAAGGATTCAGACAAAAAATTGGTATGGAAGTGGAAGTAAAACTAAACTGTTCTAAACGCGGATGAAAGAATAGTGAGGTGTAATGTGAATACGGCAAGAGAATAGGCGGTTTGTATTTTTTAGCGTAATGAAGTAAAAACAAATAACTCCTTCACTCTAGCATATTATTACGGTAGCGACAGGTCAGTCATTTAGGGGATCAGGCGGAATGGCCCCCTACTTTGATTTTTTTTTTTTTTTATATGCAAGTGGAAGTGGTTTTTATAGCAATCCTATGAAATTTGCATTGGTTATACGCCCGTTATCCACCCTCTCCTCTTTCACTGGAAAAATTCGAAATCAGGGGCCAGGGTGGAAATAAAGCAGAAAAGTGTCTTAATGAAATTTAATTTTCTCATAGATTTTTTAACATCACCCTTAGAACTGTAAAAAAAAAAAAAAACTGTACGTTTTAAGTGAGATATACGTTGGTTAAAGTAAGATGAAAAATGTTCTGAGACTTTTTCTGGAAATGAAACTGAAGAAGTTTAACAAGACTGCTCGAGACCTTCCTCTGAGAGGACATTTGTATGTCCTTTGCGACCGGGATTTTGGGACAGTAGAACAAATGTTTAACAGAGATGACAGATTATTGCCGTGGGAACTCCCATGTCTTATGAGTAAAATTCTGAAATTACGTCGAAATGTTCACCGTCAAATCTTTTGAAATCAATGAAACCCGTAACTGCTAAAACAGGTGTCTTTCAGTCAGATTTTTGAAAAACGACTCTACGCGATGACAAATATTTTCAATTCTCAACATTCATGAAATTTATATATTCGATAGAACATCAAGGGGGACAATTTCAGAACAGCTATTTTATTAGAGGTTTTCAAGAGGATACTTTCATGCTTGCGAAGTAGCGCTTGTCAGCTGAATCACATTTTCCAATTTTAAATAGAAAAGAAAAAAATTCATAATGTAGGGTGAAATAACTGATATCGATGAGATTATTCAGATCAATTTTGACCTAGACTTATTTTTAAAATGATTTTCAAAAAGTAATAGTTCCAGCTCAATATAGCTTGGTAATTCAGAAAGAAAAGAATATTGATAATAATAATAATAAACAAATAAGTTTTTTCCCTCTCAGAAAAAATTACTGTTTTAATTAGTGAATTTTTACTACGCAAATTGTATAAGAATGCAAACTCAGTTTTTATTTAACACCCACGCTAGTTAAAGTGCTACAAAAATGAGAGGAATACACGCCTAATTTAGATTTTATTGGTATCTTGCTCAACCTCTAATATTTAAATTCAGTATATTTTTCATTCTTTATTTAATTACAGTGACTCACGTAAACGATTACGAAACTTAACTTAGAACGAAAATAAGGTTTGTTTTCGTTTAATTTCACTTGCATACTACATTTTTGTATGAATCCTCGCATTACTTCTTGAGATATAGCAGTCACATAAAACGATAAAAATTATTCGGTGATCCATCCTTTTGGGATGACTAAAGCCAAAAATAAATGAGAAACTCGCCCTTTAAGATATACCTGTAGACCAAATTTTGTCTTAACCCTTGTACAGTAGACCCTCGTTTTACGCGGGTGTTATGTTCCACGGAAATGCTGCGTAAATCGAAACCGCGTAAATTGAGACCTAATATTAGTGTCAAAATAGGGATTATGTTCCATAGATAAAAAAATACTTCATTCTAGTGATGACTAATTGTATAATAAGTTTAATGTGTACTTATATCGATTTTTATGCATAATATGCATAAAGAAAACAAACTAATTTCATGTTCTGTTTATGAAGAAGAACTGGCTATGATAGTCTTTTGGTAGTCATTAAGAATTTTTCCTCTAATTCTTTGCGGAGCATTAACGCATCCATGATCACTTGCGTCAATTCCTTGATCAAATCTTCCTTTACTAACAAATCAGGAAAAAAGATCATTTCTATTGTCTACGAATGGTTCAAAATCTTCAATGTGAGCGTTTTTGGTTGTGTGTCACCGGAGTCGGTATCCTCGTTGGTTTTGACCTCCTTTGTCACTCCTAAAAGCTCTTCTTCCAGTGAGTTCTGAACTGTGTGAGTTTAATCACTTTACTTCTAATGGAAAAAGCTCTGGAACCCATCGCATAAAATGTCTCCAAGGACCCAAGTTCGATTATTAGCACGCCAAAATGCGTTAGTTACGAGTAATCTGCAATCTATAGGAGCTTGGGTTTTGAAAGAGAGGAAAATGTTACCTGTTTGCATTGCCGCATCAGCGTAAAACCGAAACTCATCTGCTTAAATAAAATAAAGGTGTCAAATCTTCAACCGCGTATAATCGAAACCGCGTAAAATAAACCCGCTGAAAACGAGGGTCTACTGTATTACTTTTTGAGATGTATCAGTCACAGATAATAAAAAAGAAAGGAAAGAAAACATTCGATTGCTCCACCCTCTGGTGTTATTGGCCCCAAAATCTGTCCCCCTGCTGCTTCCTAACATTTTATTTGATTCCGTTCATCATTTTTTTAGCAATGACAGTCACGTATATCGACGAAAACGTTCAGTTACTCCACTATCTTGAACGACTTGACGCAAAGAAACCACGCAGCCCTAAATCATATATGGGTACTTGCGGGTATCGTTCGAATTCTTACTACAGGTTTTGACGTAGAATGGCCCCAAAAAATCGGTCACATACAAACGCACACTATTCTTGAAGAAAAGTTTAAAATAATTTATCGAACGTCAGAACTGAACGCCGTCAGAACGTTTTACAGTTGGTAGATAGCGAGTCACAAGAAATAAGATAACGTAACGCTTGTATTCTATTTGTTTGCTGAAAAACAGCCGAGAGTTGCGAATCAAAACGGAATAATCTTTTTAGAATTTACTAGCAAAAATACCCGGCGTTGCCTGGGTCAGTAATAATTATGAGTAACAATCGTTACTTGCCCTTGTTTTCTGTTTTAAGCAAAAGAATTTAAAACAAACCTTTTTGACGTGATTAAAAATCGAGCTTCTTCCTTACTCATTAAACTAAAATAGCAATAAGTATAAAGAACAAAACAGTATTCAATTAGAAATGAAAGCACGACATTTAAGCATATACAAATTTGAAGAATTTCCGAAATATGAAATTAAACTTTACATGTTTAAAAAGATTTATCTGTTAGTACTTTTTTTTTTTTTAATCTAAAACCTTCTCAGTATGGCTATTGATGCACGAACTGTTTTAAAAAATGTAGCAGCCCGTCTTCCCCTTACACTTGCTTTAGTTATTTTGGGAAATTTCAATTTTTGTGAACACTTGGTGCGGTTTAAAATCTTACCAAATTTGCGAGAATCATTTTGGGACACTTTCGATAATACTCCCCCTCCTTACTAATTTTTATTATAGAAATATTGTTGCCAGATGCTGAGATACTTTTGGTCAAAAAAAAAAAAAAATGGCGCCAAACGGTTTTATCCGAAATCTTTCCAAAATAAGTAGTAAAAATTTGGCGATTGTTTGAAATCGTGCAAAAAGAAAAATTAATGGAAGTTTTTGCGCGGTTTATGGATTTGCCTAATTTAGTTGTTGAATTATTTTACACAGTATTTTTTTTTTTTTTTTAGTATCTTTGATTGGCGATATTTTGTTTATATGGTGAAAGCTGAGAAACATTATTACGTAGTCTTTGGGCTCAAAACAGCGACAGTGGAAAAAACTGCCAAATGCATCAGCTACTGAAATCTTTCTGAAAAAATTCTGGCGAGCAAATGTCCAATCAGCATTAATAATAATAATAAACCATTAATTACATAAGTTCCGTTTAAAAGTAAAATGATCAGCCAAATCCATTTATTTTTAGCCAATCTTGTGGAAAAAGGTTACTTTAAGATTTGACTTGAGAAAAGTCTCAAAAAGTCAGACGAAACGCAAAAATATTCAACAATACAACAGTTCTTTGGAGTTGAGATGACACACTAAATAATGACTTGGGTTGATGAAAGCCTTCGAACAGGGAGCAAAAAAGCTCATAACTCGTTTTTTATGCAACTTAGAAACTTCGAACAGATGCTATCTTCAGCAGAAAAATTGGCGCTTTCGATGGACATATAATGTTAGTATGTGCACGTTTTTTTCCACCCCCATATTGGGACATTTATGCGAAAATTGGGACAAAAATTGGAATAAAAAGGGAACTATCAATCGGATTTTTTTCGAATTGTTCTATAAACCTTCTCAGTACCAAACTGAACAAACGCTGAAAGTTTCAGCCAAATCTGCCGGGTAGTTTCTGAGATCTTAGGGAAAAAATTTACCAAAGTCCATTTTTATATGTATAGATCAAGAAACTCAGTTAGTCCAGTCCCATTTTTAACGGAGACATTCATTAAAGGCAGTAATCATTTATTCTGCAAATTTGGTGTTAAACAGCATTTTTGTACATTTGCATTTTTCTTACCAACTGAATGAGCGAATTTTGGATCTACGACATTTTGGTCCGGCGACATTTTGGATCGGCGACATTTTGAACAGGCGACATTTTGGCCCGGCGACATTTTGAACAGGCGACATTTTGGATCGGCGACATTTTGGACCGGCGACATTTTGGACCGGCGACATTTCGGCCCGGCGACATTTTGGGCCGGCGACATTTTGGATCGGCGACATTTTGGCCTGGCGACATTTTAGACAAGCGACATTTTGGCCGCGACATTTTGTCCCGCGACATTTCGGTGGCGACATTTTGACCCCAAACCAAACCGCCTATTCTCTTGCCGTATTCACATTACACCTCACTATTCTTTCATCCGCGTTTAGAACAGTTTAGTTTTACTTCCACTTCCATACCAATTTTTTGTCTGAATCCTTGCGTTACATCTTGATCCTTTGCGTTACATCTTGAGTATTATTAATCAGATTAAACGAGAAAGAGAATTCCGTTGCAGCAGCCTTTCGCATGTTTACGTTTGTAATAGTATACAGAAAAACGTATGTTATTCTGAAAACTATTAATTTTCTGCAATTAATCTGATGTTTACGAATTAAGACAGGAGAAAACGTTTGGAATTTTTGAAGGAACTTACTTTGAAAGGCAATTTATATTCTTTCGCAACTTTTATGCTGAAAAGCATCGACGTCCATTTAAATTTTTCGTACCAATTGAACTAGCGAATTGCGGGCCGGCGACATTTTGGACCGACGACATTTTGGACTGGCGAAATTTTGGGCCGGCGATATTTTGGACTGGCGACATTTTGGGCCGGCGACATTGTGGACGGGCGACATTTTAGGCCGGCGACATTTTGGGACGGCGACATTTTGGACCGGCGACATTTTTGGACGGCGACATTTTCGACCGACGACATTTTGGGACGGCGACATTTTGGACCGGCGACATTTTGGCCGCGACATTTTGTCCCGCGACATTTTGGGCGTATACCATACGTACGTATACGTATAATGCACACCGTGAGCCCTTCGTGGCACCTCGTCGGACCCTATAGCACCCCAACTTCCCTATTACCCCCTTGGGAAGCTCTGGTGTATAACATACTTTTTTAAAGTGAACTTAATCCTTAAATAGGGATGTGGGGTGTGAAACTTCAGGATTATATATTTTTTAACACACCACAAAGTTTAGCGAATTAATGTAAGAAAATTTGAAATGATTTATGTAATAACTTTTTCAAAAACACATATGAAACTGTTAAAAACGTTTGAATAAAAGTAGACAATTCTTCTTCGGTGTAACCCCCCCCCCCTTAATAGCTAAGGTTTAGAAAAGAAAATAATTGAATCGATATATATATATATATATATATATATATATATATATATATATATATATATATATATATATATATGTTTGAAAACCCGTTATCTCCATAAAACTAATGTTACAGAAGAGACAAAAAAAAAAAAACCTAAATTATTCAGTCTTTATCCGATGTGTATAATGTTTCTCTCACTTTTTTTCTGTGGAATATGGTTATTTCCTTAAAACTTCATCATATCTATGGGATTATAATGCATCTTGTTATTTTTTTCGCTGTAAATTAAATGGAAATGAATATTTCTGCTTTTGTCAAAGTATTAAGAGTAACCGAGGTAATTTTAAAAGGTATAAACTACATCTTTTAATTCATAAATATCTTCTGGATCACTACAATATGTTTTGGAACCCAAACAAATGTCATTAAAAGAAACCAATAAATAATTTGTATGTACAGTCGAACCAGTTTATTAGAATAGCCATTTTGCCACGAAAAAATATTCTAATAAGCGGGATATTCCATTAACCGGGATAAAAACAACACATTACAATGGTTTGGTAAATTGAAAATGTATTATATTAAGCGGGATATTCTTTTAACCGATATTCTAGTAAGCGGGCTCGACTGTGTTGTAATGCTTTCAAAATGTCTACAGCTATCTTGGGGTTTATGGTAACTTTTTCAGGGTCAGGGTTAACTTTTTGGGTACTTTTGTTTGACAAAGCAAGAATTAATTTTCCTCAACCTTCAATGAATTGAGATGAATCAACTTCACCAGATGTAACACTTTTATAAGAACGAACAACTTGAAATTACCAAGTTTCTCTAAAGAACAAACCATCCTCAGGATATAGAATGCTTTCGAACTAAATAAAGAGGTTTTAATTCTTAATCCTTTCTAGTGGGAAGGGTTGAATTTGTTTTTAGACAAAAAAATGTGTTTACATGGTTGAACTGGGAAAGTAAAATAATCACAATTTGAAGAAAAAGTAGAGATGGCAGGTTTTTCGGACTCAACGACTCAATTATTATGTATGCTAACAGTACCCGCACGGCGATGCATGTGCTATGAAGTTAAAGGAAGTCCGTGGACCGAAAAAAATCCTACCCCCCGCTTCCCTGCGGATGTGAAATTATAATTTTTATTCAATAAAAATGCGTACGCAGCTTTTCAAAAGACCTGTTAAAGTTTCTTTGGAATTTAAAACTATTCGCCAAAACATTTAAAAATATTAACAGTAGCTTTAAAACTTAAAATATTCCTTCAACTATATAGTTCATCGTTTTACGTGCCAAGCAACCACGCGAACGTAATTCTGCCCTTTAGCGAAGTGAAGCGTTTTTTCCCTAGCAATTTAAAGTGTTTCGCCAAATAAACAATGCTGCAATAAAAACGTTATAAAGAAGAATTACAATTGAATAATACTACAAATCAATTTACTTAGATGAGTAACTTACTTCAACTATAAGACCAAAAACAAACGTGGAAGAAATAAAGAAAACAAAACCCAACAGAAAAATCCTACAAAATCAAATTATGTACCTGAACATCGAAAAAAAAAAACAGTCAAAAATATGTTCACTGATTACAACAGCGTAGCATGGGCATGGTTCCTCGCAGCTATCGACACTGTCGGTCAGCGCCCTCTCGAAGAGTTAACTTACCCCGCCATCTATTAGGAAATCATAGAATTATACAATTAATTAAAGAGTTAATTTGCAATTACAAATATTTCAGTCAATCTTATTTTTAAAAATAGCCTATAGTCTCCCTCAATAAATGAACTATTCAACACAAAAAGAATTTTTCAATTCGAACCAGTAGTTCCTGAGATTAGGGTGCTCAAACAAACAAACTCTTCAGCTTTATATTATTTGTTAATTAATAAGAAAAATAAGATAACGATACGTATATATATTTTTTTTACAAATCATTTTAACATTGTTTAGGATTTTCTCTGAAAAGTATCCTCGAGACTTGCCTCATGGCTTGTTGTTTATATGTTTGTTTTCTACCACCAAGGTCTGAAGATTATTATTCTCAGTTTCATCACCAACTAGCTCGTCATCTTGCCCCACGTTTCGGCCCGTCATCGTGCCCCGGACTGCCTGTTTGAACGGATTCGTCTTTATTGCCATAAAGGATGGCGATTAATTGACATTTATTCATGGTAATAGGTAGTATTTAAACTAAGTTGCTCATAAATACTAAAGAAAAACGAGAAATCTTATCTGTATCTATAGCAGAGCTTATTTACATATGCAGAAAAGTTATATCGTGGCAACTATAAACAATCAGAGTTTCAGAACTAACACAAATATGGCGATTTCAACGTCTCTATACTATTTCTGAGGGAACAGCGGATAGGAGAGCCAGTGGTATCCAGTTGATGCTGTTACCTTCGGGAAAATGGAAAAATTAAGGTATTCGTCATCTTGCCCCGGTCTCCCCTATAGATGGAAGCCGGGGCCGTTCGCGGAACGATTTCTCAGAGTAAGATTTATAAGTTTTCAGTAGTTTCCTCGCTTTTCTTATGCATGCAATTTACGAAAAATATGGTATCTATTTATCTTACAGTGTGACCAACCGATGGAAAAGATCATAACTTGATTTAACTCTGGGTTTTGTTTTCGTGTTTGAAGTGATTTTTAAACAATTCAAACTTCAATTATCCTGGTTGCATTAATACACCCACATTATGCTTAACTCAAAAGATCAGTTCAATTATGTTCGGGTTTGCCACCAAGAGCGTTAAGGAACGTACTAATGAACCATTTTTCTTCATATATTTTACTTTTGTCGTCATGAAATGTAAAATGCCGAAGATCGATCACGACATATAGGTAGCACATAATGTCATTCTGAATAATATACGGGTTTGCCAACCCGTGCTGTAAGAAACGGACTCTATACAAAGAACTCATCATGATCAAAAAAAAAAAAAGTCATCGATTTGGCAAAAAAAAAAAAATCTGATACAGTTTATAATTCAATGAAACCAAAAAGGCTCAAGATTGATTAAAAATATATTGATTTAACCTTCGATGTAATATTTTTTAACCTATTGTGTATTTATAAAGATGCTGTCAGATTGTGCTGTTGTTGTTGCTTATCCCACTTGGTAGACAGAAACATCAGACCAAGTCCATATGAACCCGTGCGCTTTCAAACCCTCCAAAACAGCTATAGGGTTGGAGTAGAGCAGAACCTCTTCACAACCGATGCAGGAGAAGATATGAGCAAGAGCAGCTTGACCCATAATGCATTTGGGACATTGAGGAAAAACTTTGAAACCAATCACATGTCTTTGTGCTCGAGTGTGTCCGCTTCGTAGCCGGGCTAGTACCGTTTGATCTTCTCTGCTGTTTGCCCTAAGTAAAGTAGCACCGGGACGGGTTGCTTTGTACCCTTCATGTGTAGGTGCCCGTCTCTAAGCGGAGCAGATGTTTTGCTTTACTCTGGTTGTCATATTTTGCATATTCGTAATAACATTCATTTCGCAAAGTGTCGATTACAAACGAATGTCAATTTAATGAAATCAGTGACTGTCATAATGACTTTCACAGTCAGAAATGAATCAGGGAATATCAGTTTGATCTTCTTTGCTGTTTGCCCTAAGGAAAGCAGCACCGGGGCGGGTTGCTTTGTACCCCTCATGTGTATGGAGCCGTCTAAAAGCGGAGCAGATGTTTTGCTTTTCTCGGGTTGTCATATTGAGCATATTTTTAATAACATTCATTTCGCAAAGTGTCGATTACAAATGAATATCAGTTTAATGAAATCAGTGAATGTCAGAATGACTTTCACAGTCAGAAATGAATCAGTGAATATCAGTTTGATCTTCTCTGCTGTTTGCCCTAAGTAAAGCAGCACTGGAGCGGGTTGCTTTGTACTCCTCATGTGTAGGGGCCCGTCCCTAAGCGGAGCAAATGTTTTGCTCTACTCGGGTTGTCATATTGTGCATATTTTTAATAACATTCATTTCGCAGCACCGGGGCAGGTTGCTTTGTGCCCCTCATGTGTAGGGACCCATCTCTAAGCGGAGCAGATGTTTCGCTTTACTCGGGTTGTCATATTGTGCATATTCGTAATAAAATTCATTTCGCAAAGTGTCGATTACAAACGAATGTCAGTTTACTGAAATCAGTGAATGTCATAATGACTTTCACAGTCAGAAATGAATCAGGGAATATCAGTTTGATCTCCTTTTCTGGTTTGCCCTAAGGAAAGCAGCACCGGGACGGGTTGCTTTGTATCCCTCATGTGTAGGGGCCCGTCTCCAAGCGGAGCAGATGTTTTGCTTTACTCGGGTTGTCATATTGTGCATATTTTTAATAACATTCATTTCGCAAAGTGTCTATTAGAGATGAATATCAGTTTAAATGCCCGTGTTACACTTCCGCAGTTAGACAACATAACTGTTTAATCTGGCACAATGAGTTGAAAGTGTTCCTTTCACGATGTAAAGGGAGGAAGGGAAATACCAGCAAAACAGTGACCTCATTGCTGAACATCTTCGTGTGAAATATGAAATATTTATTTATATGCATTAAAAAAAACATTTTAAAAAAATGTGTATTTAGTATATGTATTTAGTATGTGTATTTAGTGTAGAGTAAGAAATTTTATGTCATAGTCGTATTACTTGTATTTTTCTTTTTTTCATTTCATAAGAAAAAAGAATACTATTTTTCAGTTTCATTGTGTATCACCATACCATGTGTTTTGATTTGCTTTGAACTAACATATTTGAGCTTTCCTCTTGAGAGCCTTAGTTTATTGTATTTTTGATGAGTGACCTGGGAACCAATTATATCACCACTTTTTTATTTGATTTTTGCTGTACGATTAATATTATCTCATCCCTGTAAAATGTTTAACTGCTTAGTAAAACGCTGAAATTTGAATTATCGAAATCCTAAATTTCAATTACTTTCATTAAGAAAGAAATTTCTTTGGTTTATATGAAAATGCTGACGAGAAAATATTACACCAATGAATAACTCTTACAAAATATAAAATTAAATCATTGAAAGCGCTCTCTTTGATAAAATAAAATTGATTTTCATAATTCTGAATGTTTCTGTATAAATAATTTCTCTTTGTACTCAAATTGCAACACGTCTTCCTTTTTATTACTAATGCAAATCGTTTAAATGGTATGAATATTTATTAATATCGAACAATTTTCCCTAAGTATTTATTTTAAACGGTACTTGATAAATTACTTGATAAAAACACATTTATATTTCTATGAATAGCAATGCAGAGTATAGATAGTATCTATGTAATTACGCTTATATACATAATATTTGTATATTTATTCAAAACCATCATTTATCTGCTAAATTTAAATTTCTCTTGTATTTTGTTAATTATATTCGTCCTTTGCCCGTATATATTATTGTCACTTCTAAATATTTGTATGAAAGTGCAATTCATAACAAACCACAAAGCTTCATTGCTTTGATCATACAATAGCTGATGAAATCATTAGGAGAAACAATGACAATTACTCGTTTATTTAGATATTTACATTTATGCTTTAATTTCCTTAATAGTTGTCGACAATACTGGTATCTTACATTCATATGAAGCTCATTAGATTAGTTGATTTGTTTCAATATTACAATAATCTTTAACAATGATTCGAAAATTCGTTTTTCCCAAGGCTCATCATTAACCACACGTTAATCAGATTCAGAAACTGCACAGACCCTTGAATCCCAAACACTAATAAATATTCAGAAAGTGGCAAATTATTCCGTGCCGGAATGAAGTAGTTTCTTGGATGATGGGATTTATCGCCCACTTTATGTTGAAGGGGAGGACAATTTGCCGGTCGGTCAACTTGTTTGTAATGAGTGGTTACTTTATATTGAATTGTTTGACAAAGATGGAAGGCCAGAAATGTCAAGCGTAACAATGTGTAATCTCATTTGGAGGTGGAACCGAAGCAATTCGTCAAGGAAAATTCAGTTCGGTAAGAGACAATTTATTTAGCGAAGTTATTTACAAACCCTTAGACACAGTTTGGCAGCAAACTCGTTTTATTAGCTTAAAATGATTAATGAAGACACATATAAAGTTAACTGCTTAGATAATTAAAGATTGTTATCTAAATATGTTTAATCACGTGTGCCGTTATGAAGTGTTAAGTAAATGCATTCTGGTAATTATATTTTCCGTTATAAGTTAAATATTTCTAAGCATGTTTGAATTTTAAAGTAAGTCAAATGATGATTTGATTAAGGAAGATGCATAATTAAAGTGTGTAGTAAAATGTCGAGATCCAATAAAATGAGAAAATAAAATAAAAGTATTATCTAAGGAAATAACCGGGCTTTCCGATTTGAAATAAGAAATAATTTTTTCATGAAGTAAAACTTAAATTAACTAAAAATCTTTAAAAATGCGTTTACGGTAAACACATTTGAAATGTTAAAATTTGAAAACACGTACTGGTTTAGTTATGGAAATAATAGTACTGCAAAAATGTTTCAATAATAAGGTATATGCCATGAAAAGTGGTTTGATTACATTTGGTAATTTAATTTTACAAAGCTGAATGAGATACTACTAAATGCATCACCGAAAAATTGAGGGAAAAGAGATGGTAATACGGATTGATTACTAACTTCCAAAAATGACAGGCAGATTTATTATTATTTTGGGAAGTCAAGAGTCTGATATGAATATTGAAAATGGATTTGCGTTTTCTTTTTTTTTTCTAACCATGTTAGACACATCGTATCAGTTCTTAAATACAGCGTTTTACGCTGGAAGCCAATCTCTTAAAATAAACAATGTTTGCATTATAGAGTTACCATGGTATACTAAAAAATCCACGCAATATAAGCACAGATTTTTCTCATTCTAGGAAAGTATTTATCATGTAGAAAAGAATGATACATATCATCTTGACATAGTTTTCATTTAAACTATGTATATGATATGTTTTTGAAGATCCAGAAACACAGTCGTCTGACTAAGAAAAAAATAAAAACAATGCAGATAACTACTATAATTTGTTTTTTCAGGCATTGTTTAATCATACTGTTTGATCATGCCTCTACTATTTGAGACACCCCTCTTTGTTTGCATTATTTAGATTGGGCCTCACGATTGTAATATTACATTAGTAAAAATAACAGTTGACACTAACAAGACACAAGCTATTATACAGCTTGAGGATTTTGTATTTTCCAGGGAGGAGGTTTTATTTCATTTGAAAAAGATTAAAGCAACTAAAGCTCCGGGACCAGATAATATTTATCCAAAAATTTTAGTTGAATGTGCAGAGGAATTAGTGGATGTTATTTTGAATATTTTCAATGCTTCTTATAACTCGGGGACGGTGCCAGAGGACTGGAAGCTGGCTAACATAATGCCACTCTTCAAGAAGGGGTCTAAAGGTATTGCTGGGAATTATAGACCTGTAAGTTTGACTTCGGTGATTTGTAAGATTTTCGAAACTTTGATCAAAATTAAGATCATGATGTTCTTAGAGACTAATAGTCTGTTGACTAGTTTGCAGTATGGTTTCAGGAAAGGTAAATCCTGTACTACTAATTTATTGCATTTCTACGACAAGGTTACCTCAGCTTTAGATAACAAAAAATGTGTGGATGTTGTTTATATTGATTTTCAAAAAGCTTTTGACAAGGTACCGCATGTTGCTCTTCTCAGCAAGTTAGCTGACATTGGAATAGGAGGAAAAACTTTACTTTGGGTTAGAAATTGGCTTACTGGTAGGAAGCAAAGAGTAGTTGTGAGAGGAAATCATTCTAATTGGAGTGATGTTTTAAGTGGGGTTCCTCAGGGATCAGTTTTAGGGCCTCTTTTGTTTATTATATTTATGAATGACATCAATGATAATATTTCTGGATGCATGAATTGTTTTGCTGACGATGTAAAAGTTATGGGGATTGTCGAAAATGAAGAACAAGTAAAACAGCTGCAAGAGGATTTAGATCATATTACTAAGTGGGCAGATAAATGGGGTAAGGCAGTTAATGTAGGGAAATGTCAAGTGCTACACTTAGGTCATGGAAATAAGCGTATGAGATATCGTTTACAGAGTTCAGTCATAAATCAGGCAGAAAATGTTATGGATCTGGGTGTCTTTATAAATCAGGACTTCAAGTTTAGTCAACAGTGCAGTATTGCTAGTAACAAAGCCAACAAAATGCTTGGGTTCATCAATAGATCTATTTCAAACAAATCTAAGAAAGTTCTTCTGCCTTTATATAGGAGTTTAGTAAGACCTCATTTGGAGTATGCTGTTCAGTTTTGGTCGCCTTATCTGAAGAAAGATATTTTTGTATTGGAAAGGGTTCAAAGAAGGGTAACTAAATTAGTAAGGGGACTCTCAGATTTAGATTATGATACCAGACTTAATAGGCTTAACATGTATAGCCTGGAGCAAAGGAGAGTCAGAGGGGACATGATTCAGTTATTTAAATTTATCAAAATGAAAGATGTAAATGGATTAAATTTTTGCGGGGAAAGCAGGACAAGGGGTCATTGTTTTAAGCTATTTAAATCTCAGGCTAACTTGGAAATCAGGAAAAACTACTACTTTAGCAGGGTCGTGGGCACTTGGAATAGCTTACCGGAAGAGGTGGTAATGAGCAAGGGAGTGGATAGCTTTAAGAGGGCCATTGATCTTCATTGGGGACTAATTAATTGACTAGGACCAGCCTAGCTGGGCCCAGTGCCTGTTGCTGGTCGTCACATTTGTATTTGTATTTGTATTTGTATAATACTACAATGGGAAGTGTAGTGGCCGAAGATGCTTGAATGATTTATTCACTTTGAATGCAGGCGTTTCCTCCTTAGATGCCACCAGCAAGAGAGAGGTGAATTGTTCACCATAACCTAAAGCTTTAAGCCATGTAACAAATCCCAGTTTTTAAATATACTACAAGGAAACCTCGATAACTTGACACCACAAAGGTACATGTAAACATGTCGACTTAGATGAATGTCAACTTATTACTCCTTTATTTAAATTTCTAAAGGGGTTTTCCATCAACTATTACTGATGTTAACATTTACATTATGAAAATTAATTCCAGTAAATAAATTTTTTTAAGTACATAGTAAAATCACTAATATTGGTTGAATACTTCGTGAAGAATAAATCCATATTTTTGGAAAAGATTGAAAAAAGCTTGTTGTCAGTCAAGTCTGTTAAAGATGAAAAGTCCTGCTCACAACATGTGAGCAGTATGTGCAAAACATACAAGTACAAATGTGACGACCAGCAACAGGCTCTTGGTCCAGTTAGGCTGGTCCTAGTCAATTTATTAGTCCACAATGAAGATCAATGACCCTCTTAAAGCTCTCCACCCCCTTGCTCATTAAAACATCTTTCGGTAAGCTGTTTCAAGTGCCCACAACCCTACTAAAGTAGCAGTTTTTCCTTATTGCCGGGTTAGCCTGAGATTTGAATAGCTTAAAACAATGAACCCTCGTTCTGCTTTTGGTGCAAAAATTTAATCCATTAACATCATTCATTTTGATAAATTTAAACAACTGAATCATGTCCCCTCTGATGCTTGTCTCGATGCTTGAACCATGCCCCCCATTCAAACTTAGTTTTTTGACTCCGAAGCCCCTGAAATCAAACCACAAACCATTCTGACCCCTGTAGAGCTCAGATGCAAGCCATCCCTTGCAATCCAATAATTGGATGCTTGTCATGATTCATTCCTTCTTTCTCTAGAGGATTTCCATGTGTGCCTTTATCCTACCCTTCCCTTGCCTTTTAGAATTGCTCTAACAACAAAGTGTGGTGTATGACTCCCCTGGATAAAAGATGGAATCCCTTAAAAGAGCTTTCCAGAAAATGTTTGACTGACCATGAAACCATAGCGTCAAATTCTGAGAAGAGGTCAGTATGAAAGAATGTATGTAACAAAAAATGGACTACAATAGCAATTGGAAGTCGACTTATAGGGGTTTCTGCAAATAAATGTCCATTTGCAGAGGTTTTTTCTCATTGAAATTAGCATTGAACCAACCATAAGAAAAATAAATGTCGTGTTACCAGGATAGTCGAGTTATTCGCGTGTCGACTTACCGAAGTTTCACTGTATATACTTTAAAGTACTTTATGACCAAACCATCGCAGGCTCACTGACGGGAGAAATTTTCTGAAAACGCTGGTGGCTACCACAATTTCGTGCTACATTCAACAAAGGGCTTTCGAAAAATAAATATTTTTGTGGAAATTCTAGAATTAAAATAATAATAATAATAAATATTCAACCAAAACTTGGGTAAATTTTCCAACACTATTAAAAATACGTAACGAATTTAAATGGCTAGCTGCAAAAAAATAAAATAAATAAATACTGCTTGAAGGGATTAAATCAGTGACGTAGCTGCAGCTTCTGCCGCTCGGGGTGGTTCCTCTATTTGCCGCCTTTTCAATAAAACATATCTAATGCATTAAACTGTCGAAAATTATTGAACGAATTGAAAACTTCATTTAAGGAAGAAAAGGGAAGCTAATTTAATCCGTATTCTTCCAAAAAAAGAAGGGGGGGATTAGGAGCCTATCTCGGAGAAATATTCTAAATTTACATCAAAAATCGCAGTTAAGAGTAACGTTTAGGGGGGTGAAGGTTTCTCCCGAATCTTCATCAAAACTGAAGTCAGTTTTAGCATTTGGTGACGTTAGGAACTCTCAAGGTCTTATTGTGAATATTTTCCAAAATTTACGTTTTAAAAATGCAACTTAGGTCTGTCTTAGTGGGCGTTAAGGAAGTGAGGAACATCAGAGACTCACTACGGAAATATTTCAACTTTGAACACTGAGAAGCGCAGTTGTAGTCAAAACAAAACCTTATATTTCGAAGTGGTTTTTTTTTTCTTTGCCTCCAGTAATAGATTTCAAGTAGGATTTCCTTGTTTAGATCAAAGGTGCTGAATCACCGCCCCTTAAAAATATGCCGCCCGGGGTGAACCGCGCTTTCCGCCCCACCCTAGCTACGCCACTGGATTAAATTCCGAAAATATTCATTTAAATCTTATTTCACAGCAGTTAAATCTTTCAAATAGCTTAGGCTTTCTTTTCTATTATATATACCGCACCATTAAACATAAGCCTTTTTACAAAAAGTTCTTTGCAGCAGTTTTTCTTTGTGCTGACATGAAATCTTAAATAAACTAGTACGTAACTTTAAACATAACAAGAAACAACAACTGGGAACTAGTGGGCAGCCTTTGGAGACTTTGAGTTAAGGGTGATAAGACTCAACTAGAAGGAAAACGGTGTAAATGACAAGGAGCATATCGGAATAATTAGGACATGCAAAGTGAGAGAGAGAGAGAGAAACATCAATCTTTTAATCTCTTCTTTCGCAAAAGATGCAAATAGAAACCCTGACAGGTGTTGCTATGCAGCGTATTAAGAAAAAATATTCCAAGTGAAAGATTATCATTCGAACTTTGTGTTCGTTTACTGAAAATTTTATTTTGCCACTTTTAAATACTTTCTCTTCGCTACTAAACCATATCCGTTTCACTACCTGAAGTTTACAGATCTTCGACTATTATTTTATGCGAATTTCCCCACAAAATAACCAAACCCAAATAAAGATGAATTAATTTTTGAACACGTTTTTACTTCTTTTAAAAAAAAAAAAAGAAAGAATTGTATTTGCGAAAAGAATTTCACTCAAAATTCGGTCTTAATTTCCATTTTGCTCACCCCCGAATGAATGTTGATTTTTTTTTCAACCCAACCAGACGCGGATAAGTGCCTAAGAACGTATAAACATTCGAAATATCCATTTTGACATTCCCCGAGTTAATTACAACGACTTTTCTCGTGACGCCCGTATGTACGCATGTATGTATCTGCGTATATGCGTATGTATGTCGCAACTCATGAACGGTATGTCCTAGAAAGTTGAAATTTGGTACGTAAACTCCTAGTGGGGTCTAGTTGTGCACCTCCCCTTTCGGTTGCTTGCTTTCGGGTGTTTTTAAGGGGATCTTTTGCCCCTTTTTGGAGGAAAATCATTGTTGATTTCGGTGTATACTCAAGTGGTGTTATAAATTGGCGAACACTTGGCGATATATCGCCAGTTTTTTAGTCGCCGTTTGTCGCCAACTTGGCGACAAATTTGGCGATTTTTTAAAATCTGGTTCAATTTGGCCACTGGTGGTGATATTTAGAGAGTAAATTATTGAATTACATTAAAATTGCCAATAATGGGAAAATGACATTAAAATAGGAGTAAAAGGAAACCATGTGATGCACACATCAGCTCGTTTAAAAAATCATTTCGTAAACTCTTTTCTTTGCATTTTATATGGTTTATTGCATTACCTTTGCGTTTTGAACCTGAATGGCAAAATAAGGTTTCGCGCAAAAAAATAAAACTATAATTAACATTTAAGCAAAGTACAGCTTCAACGGGCTACAGTTTTTTTTATTATTATTATTGTAAAGGGTATTTAGTGGCATTAAATAGGTCACGTAGCGAACTTTCAAGTAAGGAGGGAAAAAATGTGTAATCTATTTTTTTTTCTCAGAAATATAATACTTAAAGATATTAAATAGAAATTCTCTTTTAATGCATTTCTTGCATTATCTCGACGCCATTTTTTTTTTAAACTCACGGAAAGGAAAAATGATTTCGTTCAACACTTCCATTAACAGAGTAACACAATTGTATGATGAGATTTGGTTTTGATTAAAGGTGAAAAAAATACATTATTCCTCCTTAATGAAGCGGTTATTTCATTTTTTTCCTTTCAATTCCCCGTCAGCAGAACAATGAAGAAATGTAATGCAGTTTGAGTTTTTATTCACAGGAAATGTTTTAAATGAAAAATAGATTTTTCAAGACACGTACCTTTTCATTTCGAGCGTAGAGAGTAATTAAAAAATTTTCTTTTTCTTTTTTTTTACTTTGTTGAGTGAACACTATTTTGAATACCTTGTACCATATATTTGGATTTCTTTAAACACGGAGTTTTAATAGAATAAAACATGAAGAAAAAGTAACTTAAATGGGAGATTTTCTTAGGGAAATAAATACTTTTGAGCGTTTATCTTTATCAATTGAAATCGTATTTCTTTGAGTTCAAATTTTTCATTAACGTAAAAATAATATATTTGCTATGCAAAGAATACGTTATTTTAGAGGCAAAACTAAAACATTTAATGAATATCTGGAGGTCATTTATTAAGTCGGTTCTTTAAGCAAAAGAAAACTATAGACTTTTTATTGTTTTTTCATATATATATACACTCATGTTTATGAAAATTGCAACAACATGAAGGACTCTTTGGAAAATGATAAAATTTGTTACACATGTAGGGGGTGAGCAAAAGGTGGGAGGGAGGGGGGAAACTTTGGGTTTTTCGAAAAAATGTCGGAAAAGGTGGAAAAAATATGCATGTGTCTCGTCCGACAGTTGGTACGGAAGAACTTTGGCTTCAGATTGAAGCCATATGGAATGCTATTCCCGATCGTGACATTCTAAACCTCTATGATTTGATTCCAAACGTGTACAGGCTGTCATAGCTGCGCGGGGTAGCTGGGTAGCTACATTCGATATTAATTTACACCAGTTACTTTCATTTCAGTGATCTGTAATTTTGATCGTTTATTTTTAGCACTATGGGGTGGGGAGTTTTAGTATGTTTACTTACTAACTACCCCAAACAATATTCTGAAGCCAAAAATTATCGCATAGTCCATGCACGCTAAAAACCTGTTTTGAGCATTCATTGACTGGAATAATTATCATATGGTGTAGGGTCAAAATACCAATTACTCTTTTGCACCGTTTTTAATGTTTTTTTTTGTCACATCTCTTGTAAGGCTCATGGGGGTGAAAAATTGTGTACATTGAGAAAAATGGAAGGAGATGAGTTGTTATTCACAAATTGCAGTCGAAAGGTGCCAATTTTGAAACAAAAAACCCCGTTTTTAAAAAAATAAAAAAAAGGGAAAGACAGGGAGATTTAGAGAAAATTTTAACCCAGATCTGATATAAATAGATTCTTGAATATAGAAAATCAGCATCCACGTAAGTTTAGATAATAGCATAAAGAATATCGTAATCAGTGATCGAAATTACATGAAATGGAGGTTAAGGATTATCTATAGAAAGGGGAACAACTTTACAATATAGGTAACGGCACAACATTTGTTGACTTTTTTGTACGTATATAACATTAATTGAAACTATTGGTGGTGCACTGAACTCAGAAAAACGAACTCCAAAATTTGACGACCGTGAATAACATTCAGTAGTTGATAGAATCAGGATACCGTTTTGGTCAGTACATAAAACTCAAATACGTTTTTTTTATTGGTTATTTCATTTGTATTGTGCCATATGATCCGACCTGTCCCTACTGAACAACTTTTAGGCAGCGCGAACACGGAATCGGATTTGAACCGTCCTACCCGTTCAAGAAAATCGGAACCTGTTTGACCTGCAGTAGAGTTGTGAGACATGTTTTGGCCGAAAGGGTCGAGCACTGGATTAGCTTCGCTATCTATAAACACATAGACAGTGTGCCCTCTAACGTCCCTTGCCACTCTCTTAACTTCGGAACGGCTGTTGCAGTACATTTTTTTTTAAAAAAGTGTCTGGGTACAGCAGAATAGCCATGTGCTGCGGAATAAAATATCTATTTCGAAACCTTAAGGAAACTTGTGGAGTTAGAACTCCTGTCTCTAAACCGAAACGAAAAAGGGGAAAAAAGTTATTTACTTAGCTATAGAGCGCCCTCTATTTAGCATGAAAATATACCTTGTCTGCATAAATGCAAATTAGAGAACGGTTAAAACGTGCATTTGTTTTGTATTTTTTGTATCTTTTTTTTTTTTTGGTGATTTCATTAAAACATCCCTGATTCACGTTTCCGTGGCGTCATGAACCTTGAACGGAAAAAGAAAAGATAATATTTTTAGAAAATGAGCCGCCGCAATGTCAAATATTTGTACATTATTTATTATAACTTATAGCCTTTTACTTTCTCAGACAGTTTCTGACGTCACACTTTACCATCTTTGATACCACTTGTTGAAACAGAACTGCAGCCGTTTCGAAGTTAAAATAATAGAAGGGACTTTAGTGAACATCCTACATGGATTATCTGTAAGCCAATATATCTTTATACTTACTGGTTCAACTGACTATAGAAATACAGTTTATTTTTAGAATTGTTTAAAGCTACCGTGTACACGGGAAAATGAAAATCATGCATTTCATCTACTTTTTATACTTTTTATGGACACATATACAGGTAGTTACATCAAAAAAATGGAAACACTTTGTGACAAGTGGGGCAGGAAACGCTACTCTGCCGTAAATGTTTTGTTAAAAAAAGGGCCTTTTGACCTTAATCACTCACACTGGTGAATCCAGATGGTGATTGAGTTTTCTGGTCACTTTTGCTGCTTTTGCTCGCATTTTAGACATTGTAATTCGCTTCAATACCCGTCGGTTTCTTTTACTAAGCTTCTATTTCCGTCCATTATTTTGCTTTGCTGAGCTTGTCTTACCGCGCTGTGTGTACTGTTTGACCATCGATTACATAGAAAGGCTAATATCCGGTTTATAGGCGGAAATGGACGTATGTATTAGTTTATAGGGATGTTAGTTGGTTTGTTTCAGATGTGCACTTTTCCCTCTCTATTATTTAGCCTTAGTTTAGTAAAAATGAAAATTTACTCACAGCAGCATCTTTTAAATCTACAGTATAATCGATCTATATTCTCACGACAAAAATTAATTGATTTATTTATTCACAACAAAGTTTTGAGCTTACCATTTTGCTTTTACGTTCCTGAACGAAATGAAAATGTTTAAATTTCTTTTTGCTGTTTCCATTAAACTATTTTACTTTCCCCTCATTTTATTTTCGAGAATGCACTAAATGAATAAGGCACCAGTGACATTATAAAACGCGTGTATCAATATCCCATCGCTATTTTCCCATCTTCCCTGCCAGATTTATTCAGATGTAATAGTCTTTACTTGGCAGATTGCCGAATTACATACAATCCGTGGTCAAACAGTATGCTGTCATGACTTCAGATATTGTACCTCTAGAAACACCAAAAAGTTGAGATGTTTCAGTTACACTTGCTCCAGCTAGACGTGTTCCAACAATTTGGCCTCTTTTAAAATTTGAGAGGTCCTACCTTTCATGCGATTGAAAAAAAAAAACCAAGACTTCCAGAACTTCAATAGGGCCACCATATACTACCAGAATATATACATTGCTATCTATAAAAAAACAGACATCTTGTTTTATTCTTTATTACGTATGAAGCACATTAAAAAATGTCACTTTTATTCACAGGTGTTTCTGTTATTTTGACAACTACCTGTAGATTATCTGTAAACGATTGTATCCTTATACTTACTGACCCAACTAACTAGCATCTTTGTTTATGGATTTTCCAACATTGTCGTGTAAATCTTTACTAATAATAAAGTTGAAAGTCTCTCTGTCCGGAGGATGTCTGGATTTCTGTGACGCGCATAGCGCCTAAACCGTTCGGCCAATTTTCAGGCTTCTTATTTCTTCTTTACTAACAATAAAGCTGAAAGTATCTCTGTCTGGATGTCTGGATGTTTGTAGGATGTCTGGATCTCTGTGACGTGCATAGCGCCTAGAGTGTTCTCCCGATTTTCATGAAATTTGGCACAAAGTTAGTTTGTAGCATGGGGGTGTGCACCTCGAAGCAATTTTTCGAAAATTCGATTTTGTTCTTTTTCTATTCCAATTTTAAGCCCATTTTTCACTGAAATTTAATAAAATGGGAAAGAATTTGTTCTGAAAATTATCTTTCTTTATATTTCTTTTCTTTACTTCTTTATCTTTATTCTTTTCTTTTTAAATAACAAACCTGAAAGTCTCTCTATATGGATGTTTGGATCTCTGTGACGCGCATATCGCCTAGAACGTTCGGCCGATTTTCATGAAATTTGGCACAAAATTAGTTTGTAGCACGGGGGTGTGCACCTCGAAGCGATTTTTTGAAAGTTCGATTTTGTTCTTTTTCTATTCCAATTTTCAGAACAAAATTATCATAAGATGGAAGAGCAAATTACAAAATTCTCATAACGTGGAGCCGTAACATGGGCACAAGCCAATTGGCGAGATACGAAATTATCATAACGTGGAACCGTAACATGGGTACAAGCCAATTGGCGAGAAAATTCGCCATACATTATTTGTAAATATACAGGCGAACCAAAAGACCTTTTAATTTTTCTTTTACGGGCAAAGCCGTGCGGGTACCACTAGTGTGAAAATAAAATGGATATTTTCGTCTACTTTTTGTGGAGAAGAATATCTATGTCTCTCCTGTTTACAAATATTATTGTATTACCATTTCATGCAAATCTTCAAATCATATTCTAAAGATTTAATCCTCAGTAATCAACGTGTAGTTCGTTGACATTCTCAAGTTAACTTAATATTTTAATGCATTCACTTACTTACAAATGTGTACTCCACAATTGTTCGTCTTCTCCCTCGTACTCGCGCTTTATCCAATTGAAAGCAAAGGCATTCGCAATTAGATTCGCCTAAAGTTTATTTCATTAGGATCCAGTCTTGAATAAATTTGTTCGCTAATACGTTTAAGTTACGTTTCAATATTCCTCGAAACAAAATAATGCACCTTGATCTGGAAGAACATTTGCGAAAAGGAGTTTATCATTTCGACCGCTCATCTACAGTCTTTTATTAATTTAGCAAAAGTTTTGCGGAAGTTTGTTGCAACAACAGAGAGTCACAATTTGAAATTAGCTGCATAATTGCGGTAGTTTTACTATTAAGTTCTCAGGAGGTATTGAATAGCTAAACATATTTGCTAACTAGTACTGACATAGGTTGTCTTTTAAAAGAGGATGCTCGCACACAGTTTATTTTGTATAAAGCAGCCTGATCAGTGATGAAAACTTAAGCACTGTTACATTCTCAGACATTTATAACTGCGTTAAAAATATGTGTTTGGTACGTAAGAGAAAATAAGTGTTTAATGCTTTGTTGAAATAAGGTGAGTGTTTTAAAAAAGGCTATGTAGATTATTAATGCCTACACCCATTTTTCTGTGTAGGATACAAAAAAAAGTTAGATCATGATTGTATCCTCATCAAAAGGCTCAACTGATGATAAAGCTTTATCAACAAGAAATTTCAACACGCAAAAGTAGCAACAAGTATTATGAACTAGTCTTATTAAAATTAGCCGATTTTATTCCGATCTATATTTCACTTTGTCTCATGAAAAATAAAAAGGTAAATATTTGGAATTTCCTTATTTTGGGGGGGGGGGGGGGAACAATCACGATTTCTGGACTGTTTTTGGCGTCCTATCATTTTATTTTCCCACCGCCACCCTCCGCACCATCACCGTCGGCCGGCCTCACGATGCTGCTCCTATAACGAAAGCCTTCTGCAGGTTGCATCCATGTCCTACACACACGCGCATACCATATACAACTACACACACACACGCACACATACACACACGCGCATACCATGCACAGCTACACACACACAAGCACACACAAACACATACACACATACACCTACAGACACATGCACCTACACACACAAACACATACACACACAAACACATACACACACAAGCACATACACACACTCATACATACAGACACCTACACATACACACACACAAAAATATACACACACACATACACACAATTACCCACACATTCATGCCTGCACACAGATGCAAACACACATACACATACCCCTCTCCCCACGCACACACATTCATACACACAACTACCCACACACTTATGCGAGCGCACAGACACAAACACACATACCCCCCACACACAAACAAACACGCCTACATACACTCACTCGTGATTGCGAAAAACATAATTTGAATTCAAGATGCCAAAACTCAAATTAATTTTTCTTTTTTTTTTTGAAAGCTCCAAATTACTGCCAAAAATTATATATTACAATGAAAGCTTTATTATTTTATTCAATATGTTCTTTCTTATTGTACTGTAATTTTCAAAAGAAATTTCCAATTTGTTCATTTTGAGAAAACACAGTCACCTTAGCTATTTCACTTTGCCCCACACACCACTACTTGGAAAATTCAAAAAGGAAAATGTCGCTGCGTATCGCCATTTTTTTCGGAGATTTGATAACACTAGAAACGTAGACTAACCCAATAAAGCCATTATTGGCATTATTTGGACGATATGTTGTACATTTGTCCATGTAATTCTTCCAGCAGTGACCAAAAAATGAAAAATAACGATTTATCATTGCCCCGAACGTGAAGAATGATTTTATCTTTTTCATTGAAGTAAACATAGAATTTTGGGTAATGTTTTGAGTTCTCTGAGTTGGCCTATTAGAGGCTTGTCTTGCCAAACATAATATAAACTTACATTTTCCCGTGGAATGATTTTTAAAATCATTTGTTGAATGTACAAATATTGGATCAGAAATGAACAATATATTAGACCTTGAGCCTTAGTTTGATCTTGTTTCGAGCAATTATATTTTTTTTAAATTCAAAAACTTTATTTTATTTTTTTGCTACAAGATATGTTATGACGTGATAAAGCAATTACATTTTTTTAAATTCACAAACTTTAATAATTTTGCTTTAAGATAAATTATGGCGAGATATAACAATAACATTTTTTAAAGGCACAAACTTTAATAATTTTGCTTCAAGATACATTATGACGAGATATAACAATTACATTTTTTAAAATGCACAAACTTTAATAATTTTGCTTCAAGATATATTTTTTGAAGGAGGGATAAAAAACCGTACAGCAACCCAATACATAAATAAACAATTACTAATCAGTGGAAAATCGGGATATTTTTTACTCGTTTTAATTTTTGGAATTGAAGGGCTGGGCCAAGAATGTGATATGCCACATCAAAATTTTCCCGGTAGGCCAATTTCCAACTTTTGAAAAATTACACAATTTTTTTTTTATAGGTTATTATACATTCTATATTCTAGAATACTAAAACCAGATGCGTTTTTCTGACAGTGACATAATCCATTATTATGTCTATTTCAATTATCAAAGCAGCATTTAGAACAAAAAATTTTCTATTTCCAAAGTGTTGCATATGATGTTCCTGCCCCAAGCCCTTCAATTGTATTGAAGAAAGTTAATTTTCTAACTCATTTTAAAAGAACATTTGTAATCTTAAATTAAAGAAAAAAAAAGACTGTTGCTTTGCTGTTGCATGTTTAGATTAACTTTTAGGGCCATCTTGTTAAAACACCAAACGGCATTTTGCAGAAGAGTGGTTTATTGATGACATACATAACTCATAAAAGATGTAATTATAATAAATGTGCAAGAAGACAAAACAATAATAATCTTTTTTGTGTAAAATCTATTCTAAAATGTGTGTGTTGTGGTTAGAATGTTTGTGGTGTAGGTTATTGTGACGTAGTTTCGAGTAAAAACATTGTAGAAAAAATCAGAAAAAAAACGAATGAATACTGGTTCAAAATTTTAATCTTATGAATAGGATTTGTTTTCAAAGAGAGGTTTTTCTTTCATTTTGAATAAAATTTCAATAAAAGTAACTTGTAACGCGCTCTCAAGAAAATTTAAATGATTTTTACTGCTGTCACTCCATATTTTATGATGGGTTTGCGGCAAACATGTAAAATTCATGCAGGACTTTTTTTAACTGAAAGATAGTAAAAAAAAATGGGGCAACTGGTCTAATCAACCGCCTGTAAACGGATTTGAACCACTATTATTCTGAACAGCGATTCACGTCCACATTTAACTCCTTCAAGACACCTTATAATGGTCAACATATTTCACCTTTTCGACGATAATGTTCACTTTATCTCTACATAGTATAAAATGAAGTTTTCAAAAAGCGTCTGTGTGTTTGAACCCTCAAAACTCTAGAACTACCCGGTCGATTTCGCTGAAATTTTCGTAGTTTGTTTCTTTAAGTCCTGAAAATGTTTGCAGACCGGTTCGAAAAAAAATCAAGGAATAAATTCTCGAATATGTGGGTGAAAAATTACTTGCACATAGTAACATTACATATCGTTGGAAAAGGTAGAATTTTCCGCGTTCTACGCAATTTGTTTCAATGCTCTAACTTAATTACGGCGGGAGTTATTAGCGTTTTACTTCAAATTCTTTTAGGCTTAGCTGAAATTTAGGCACTACTTTCTTCATTACATCTATCAATAAAAGATGAAGAAATGGTCCCACAGATTTCCTTTTGACACCATTGGAAAGAACAACATTTTTTACTCCCAATTTTTTCGACCTTTGGTCGAAAAACTGAGCTTCTATCTCCAAAGGAAAAAAAGTTATAAGCCTTTTTAAGTCAAGTTCAAAAAAATCTCATATCCGTTCAAATTATTAACCATTACCTTTTGCATTTTGATTCTTTAAACTTATTTTATTTTGTGTGTTCATGGTTACGCTTTTTTGAATCCATTTTTCTCGATTGAATTTCTTAAATATTTTAATATCTGTCGTCATTGTTTTAAAGGGAAATTTTGCATGATGCTTTTTTTTATTTTGTTCAGCCTGATTACTGAATATACGTCACTTGACACAATTTTTATTTCCAAGGTAGACCGGACGAAGACGGGCAATGCAGCTAGTAGAGAAAATAAAGATGAAACTCTTTCCCCCAGCCTCACGCACACACAAATCCATGCCTAACACAAATTGTAAACCTTCTCACTTACACCACTAGCATTCTCAAACGTCTATTCATAATTAACTTCACATTGCAACAAATTTAGTATTTTTTAAATATGTGTTTAATTTTAAACGGGTTTAATTTACTGTCCGGACATGTGACTTAGCTCGCAGTATTCTACATTAATTACATTTAATCAATGTTTGTAACCTCTCTCTAATTCGCTTTAATTAAAAATCAATTCATGTTAATTAGGAATTAGGTTACACTCCTGAATTTAAAGCAGTGAAGAGTAAGGAGAATGTGGCAAATTATCTGTCAACACCGAAGCGAAACATTTTCTTGGATGATAGAATTTGTCGTCTATTTTACACTTGGAAGAGGGCGATTTGTTGTACTACAAACTTGTACGTAAGGAATTCTTACTTAAGTTTGCAATGTTTAGCTTCTTAAGGAGGCACTAAATGTCAATTGAAATAAAGGGTAATCATGCTTGCGCGTGCAACCTGCACACCGTTTTAATGGAAAGTCACTTTGGTTGCAAAAGCATCAAAACAGGAAAGCTTCAGTCCGGAGAAAAGTTTGTAATGGGGTTGTTTCCTTCAGTCAAAAGTAGTACTTTTAGTTACTGAAATTGATAGAATAAGCAAAAAAAATGAAAATAACATGGACCCAGAAAATTCTTTCATTTTCCCAACGGTTATCTTTTAATTATTTTTTTAAAATGTCCGATTTTTCAAACAAGACGTTGTCTTGATGACGTCACAAATGATGCTCTTTGGCGCATCTTTGTACCGCGTTTCCACGTTATGATAATCAAGCAGCGAATTAAATTTGCGCTCTACGCTTGCTGTCAACCATATCGTTGCCAATACACGTGAGTAAAGATGCGAGTTAAATATTTTGCTCTAAGAATGGCAACAAACAATGGCATGATGTCATCGGCATCGGCTTCATGTGTGATGTCATTGGCAAGAAATGTAAACAATGAAAACGCGCCGATTTAAGTAATGTTTTAAAAATATTAAACTTAAACAAATTATTTAAAAAAAGGTGAGATTCTATGTTTTTAAGCATGTTCTTTCTGAAAAAAATACTTTTAAAATTTTGGAAACTACCCCATTATAGTTAACATTTCTACTGTATTTAAAGAAACATAACTGACAAAGCATAACAAAATACAGAATAATCGAAGCAAAATTTTTGGCCAACATTTTTGGAAAAAATAACACTAGAAAATTGAATAAACAAACTGGTATAAGATAAAATTAATAATCAAGGAATTAACACCACAACTGTACGAAGAAGGTACAATATCAAATATTATTTTAGGATTTACCATGTATCTCCAAAATAAGACCAAATCGAAAAATAAGTTCCTGCAGGATTTTTCTTGTTGTTCCTAGTATAAGCTCTATTCTTAAAATAAGCCCTCTAGTTAAGATCATCATTCCAAAAAGCAAAACAGAAAAAAAAAACGAATTATTCTGTTGACTACAGGAATGTAAGTGAGGGTTACTGCAAGAACACAAATTTTACAGCTGTGTTCAAAGAGCTGAAGAATACGAATAGCCTAAAATGAAGATCAGTAAAAGACTAATAACATGCAAAGGTGGATCCATTTTTTTTCGGGCTGCTTCATCGATAAAATATAACCATAGATGAAGGAGAGGGGGGTCGTAATATTGATATTTTGGAACAGGGCTATGGAGCTATTCACGGCCTTTTCCGAATCTGAAGTTCTCGAAAAGCAATTATAGATGATCATAACTACCTAGATGAAATGGGCACAGTAATGATTTTGTGCACTTTGAATACTTATTAAACAGAAATAAACATTCAAATGCATTGAAATTGAATAAATACGTATCTAAAATTTTAATAAATGTATTTCATGTACCCGATTTTTCTTAATATTAATTTTCGTGTGTAATAAAAAACAAGGCATTCCCCGAAAGTAAGTCCTAGTGTGTCTGTCTTTTGCAATAAAAATTAACAGGTGATTGTGTCTTATTTCCAGGAAAACCTGGTATTGATATATTTTCATCAGAAATGTAACCCTTATAAATTTCTTCGTTTCAAGCATATTTTAACAGACTTTTTTTTATAAAGTATTTCGTTTTTTATCTTCAATTTTGTAGTTGTGTGCATTATATTTATTTTAAAACGCATTCATTGAATTTTATCAACATCCTCAAAATAACAAGAAATTTGTTCAAAACTAAACCAGCCAAATAAGATAAATAAATACCTTTGTGCTGAACAGTAGAGTAACGTAAAGAACAACGTCTAAAAAGCAAAAATTCACAGATTACTGTAGACACGTGTTTCGGCGTTTCAGGGAACGCCTTTTTCAATGCAAAACGTAGTGAGCTGATGGATCAAAAGACATCCGACAAAAGCTTTTTTTAAGCATAAAATACTAAACTTCAGCAGTTTTTCAATATTTAGTAAAACACATAATAGTATTTATCAAAAATACTTCTTATGTAAAAAACCAGAGCTTACTTTACAAAATAAATGATTATATACAGGAAAAACAAATTTTATTCAATGAGCAGCTTTAAATAAAGTTTTGTCACGAAATAAAAATGTATTTTTTGTTCATTAAATATTTCCTTTTCATTCAGTTTGGTTTGTTTATCACTTCATTTTATTTCATATTTTGAACTTTTTTTATTCAAACACATCCTTTTTTAAGAGACACACATACAAGCGGAAGAAAAAACAAGTTGCAAAAATTAGGACAGTTCAAAAAGCGACCCTGAGTAAATATTACAAATCTCGAAACATAAAACTATGTCAATAAACAAGCAAAGATAACAATTTATGTCTTTTTTACTGAGATAGCTTAATTTTAAGCCGATTATATTTAAACGCTTTATTCCAAAAAAATATATATGCTGCACTTTTTACTGGTTGCCAAAAACAAGCAGTAATAATACTGAAAGAAATTTAAAAATAAATATAAGATATATATATAACATTTTTTAACAAAACGTTTCCCTAAGAGTTTGGTAAAAAGGAAGTCACTAGTTGATAGCAATCAAACGTGATTAAAGATTTATCTATAAATGTATTTTTTTTCAAATGAAAAAATTTCAAAATGATGAAAATTCAGGGAAAATTTGCTCTCAAATCTAAGAATAAAATAAAGGAATGGGGTTTGCTGTTGACGTTATTTTGAACGAACTAGTTTTGTATGGAAAAGTAAAACTTTCTACTGAAATATTTGCAGGAAAAGATGAGAGTCAAAGGGAGAAAGTGGCCTATAGACACTTTTTTACATTTTATCCTCTAGTTTTCATTTTTTAAAAATTATTATTGAATGAAGCGCCATTTTTTCACTTATTTTTTAAACTAACGATATTTTAAAGATTTAGTGAGTCTTCTGTGTGCCTTGAAGTTAAATATATTTAAAAGCAAGAAAAAAATATTAATTCTAAAGAGGCGAACACACACACACACACTCACACACACACACACACGACTTGTAATTAAAACTTTTTATTTTACTGGTTTTCATTTTGGTATCGATAAAAACACAAAGGATATTTTTTTGCATATATTACATGGCTTATAATCTCATTTAAGTTCCAATTTGTCATTAGCATGGATTACCCTGTGTCATTAGATTGGACACGAAATTTTCATAATAAATTTGCAATCAAACATTTTTCTTTTGGTGATTTACATAGAACTTGAGTATTTTTAAATGCCTCAGAAAGGAAATTCTTGATGCAATTATTGTGGGTTTTATAAAGTTCTGATTTGTTATTAATATGGACTTTTCTGCAAATGCTAATGATAAGCGACCCATCAAAAAAAATGTTTTTAGTCCAAATTTAAATATATAACCCTACTGACAACAAGTAACGTTTAACGTACACTTTATCAGCAAATCGTATTTTTCTCACAAATTTTACTAACAAAATTCTTTTTAAATTTAATTTTTGATAAGTCCCCTATGCTGAGAATCAATCATTAATTAAAATGTTTAGAGTTGGTATTTATAATTCATTAAATTATTTCTTACTCAAACACATCTTATACCAAACATATGTAAATGAATTAATGTATAAATTATGAACTTTGTACTGTATTTCAAAAGTAAATATAAAAGAATGTTTTTACTGTAAAATCCTAAAACCCAAAATAATTTCTTATGCTAAAAAAAAAATATTTCTTTTCCTGTGCATAGTACAGTTTCTGGTTAAGAAAAATGTAAGTATATTTAAACAATAAATCAGGAAACACTTTTTGCTTAGTCATAAAAAATCCATACCTGATGAAAATATTTCGTCTATTTCAATATGCAAGACTATTTTGAAATTACCATCAGATATAATCGAAAACATACGGTGAAACAGCAATAATTACTCAAGAATTTAATGTTGCACCAGAACACATGATTCAAAATTCATAGTTGAAATGAATTAGGTCTGGAATTGTTTGACTTAAACATTACAAATTTTATTTTAATTACAATTCTCTACAGTTCAGCCAAGGGTGTATTTAAATATTCAAATTCAAAAACCATTTAGGAGTTTGCGTTACCTTTGTAATCACCACCACTTCTAAATTCTGATTATGTTTACACATGAAAAGCTTGCATTTCCATTTATTATTATAATTGAATTTCATGTAAACATTGATTTCTCCTGCAGTGCTCTAATCGATATATTTATTTTTATTCGAGTATTCATACTGAACTGGCATAGTTACTTACTCCGAAGTCCTCTGCTACTATGAGAGGAATATTCTTGATAATTGGATTCAAATGCAATTAGCCACTTCATTTGGCAATAAATATTTCATATAATAGCGTTAGAGAGCATTGGAACATCAACTTGAAGCAAGAAAACAGTACATCAAAACGTTGCACAAAGTGGTTGCTTTGTTCTATTCCGTGCCTGTCATTGATTTAATTAATCGAATGGTAGATGTGGAGGATGCAGATAAACACGTATGTTGTTCTCAAATTGTTTTCTCTCGATTTACCTCTAAAAATGTAACTGTTGAATGCGATTAAAGTAACAAGGAAGACAACGAGTTTTGTTAGTTATAGCATACGTTTAGCAGAAGTTTGGACGTAGCAATCTCTGTTTTCGAACAATTACAACAAACTATCCATTTTAATCTGGATTTAAGACACGTGCAAGTATTCTACAAACGCTGTTCGAGCCAATTTTAATGAGTTCGTAATCTTTATAAGTAAAACAAAGAATATGGTAGAATCGATGTCAATTTAACGAGGGCTGTAAAATGATGGTCTTGGATTTTTTTTGAGTTTAACATATGTTAAAATTCATAAAAAAATTTAAAAAATGCGTTTTTTTTTTTTTTTTTGAGCAATCACGATTGCTTATTGCTTTCATTTGACTGTTTTTGGCATGCTATCATTTTATTTCCCACCGGCGCCACCCTCTGCCAGCACCACCCGTCGGCCGGCCTCACGATGCTGCGTCTCCAGGTTGCGTCCATATTCTACACGCATACATACACACACACGTGCCTGCGCACAGACACAAACACACACTCTTACACACACACACATGCACACACTCACGCCTGCACACAGACACAAACACACACTCCTACACACGCACGCACACACACACACACACACACACACATACACGAACGCCTACACACACACACACGCGTACACACACAGCACTGCATACACAACACGCACACACATGAATACATACACGCACACGTTCGTGATTGCGAAAAACATAATTTGAATTCAAGATGCCAAAAATTCAAATTAATTTTTTTTTTTTTTTTGAGCAATCACGATTGCTTATTGCTTTCATTCGACTGTCCTTGACGTTACGGTTCCTTTTTCAGCTTGAACCAGGGCTGCAGCTCCACCGTCCACCGGCGGCGGCGCGGCGGGTCCTGAGCACTGTCCACCGGAATCCACTTTTGCTGGGCGGTGGCGTCCATGTCCTACACACGCATGCTCATATGACACTCCCCCACGTGCGCACGCCTTTACACACATACACACGCCTACGTGCACACACGTAAGCCTACACACACAACTATACACACGTAACCACCCAGGAGGAGGGACATGCTTGGAGGGGGGGGGAGCCGTTTCTAGAAACAATAACTCTAATCAGTAGGGTCTTGTGGCAACTCGTGATTGCGAAAAACATAATTTGAATTCAAAGTTTCGGAATTCAAATTAGAATTAATTGGGGGAAGTAGTAGGTCACAGATTTTTTTTTTTTTTTTTTTGTCCAAAAAAATTCCTGGGCCGAGATCCCTGTCATGATTTTTCACTTGGGATTTTTGTCAAAATCTCTAAAGTACATTATCTCAGGAACGGTAGAACATATTTTGTTGAGGTTTCTTTTATTGAAAAGGATATTTTTTCTTGTTTAAAAACATATGAAACATTTTGAAATATGTGCCTTAGTTTTTTCCCACAGTCGTTTGAGAAAAAAAAGTTTAAAATAATGTTTTTCATTTTTCTCAAATATGTCAATTTTAAAAATTTTCATTTTTTACAGTTTATTAGTACCATTGAGCACTACGCGCCCTGAAAAGGAGAGCTTCCACTTTTTCGTTTCGTGAGAAATCATGACAGAAACTTAATTTTTTATTAATTTTAACATATGTTTAATTCAAAAAAATCCGAGACCATCATATGTTACAGCTCTTATTAAATATATATATATTTACGTGTGTGTATGTGTGTATGTTAAGTATACAAATTCACAGATTAAGTCGAATCTCGAGCAAATTTTGCAGGAAGGCACTTGGGCACACGAGAAGGAATGTAGGGGGGGGGGGGGTCAAACGCCAAAAAAGAACCGAACCGTTCGAATTTCAATTTTAGGGACCGAAAATGGCATTTAATGGCTCTGTCTACCCGAAAAAGTTATCCGACCAGTATAAATTTAGCGCCATTCGAAAGCCCGCGAAAATACCCCTGAAATTGAATAAATTCGTTCCAATTTACAGAAAAAGAATAACAAGGCCGTAAAATCATTGGGAAAGCATTTAAAAGCATTTTTAAACCTAATAGAATATAATTTCATTTCGGGAAATTATCGTTTGCGCGATCTCATTTTAAATTAGGTGAATAAACGTTTTCAGAAGGTTGCCACTCTCTACTGTGACTTTAAAAAAAAATTTGTTTTTATTTTGAGGAAAAATATTCCCTTTTGATTATTTTTTGGCTATTTATCTTTTTTTTTTTTTTTTTTTTTGTACTTCTAGCAGAAGAAAATCAGGAAAGTTTCGTTTAATTTTTTTGGGAATTTTTCTTTTACCGTTACCTCCTTTTAAGAATGATTATTTTGACGTCAAATTTTACAGTATTTTTTACTTTTTTCTCTAATTAAAGCCTGATTGTTGAAATAGGCATTACTTGAAATAACTTTTATTTACAAGGGAAACCGCGCAAAGCCGGGCAATGCAGCTAGTAATAGAACTAAAACTTCAACGTGATTTTTTTTAGCATAAATCTTTTTCTCATCATTACTTCCCCGAAGAGGAAACTTTAAAACCAAGAAAATAATCGCTCTTCATCTTTCTATTAAGTTAAGAAAAAAATACGTTTACTCTACTGTTTTCCAGTTTCAAACTATAAGCAGTTTTGCGATAACAACTGTTTTAAGTTCCTTTAATGGTTTATTTTTGTCAACTTGAGTTCGTGTTTGTGGCAAAAATATCAGTGCAGGTCAGTATGAACCATTTTTTATTTTATATTTTTAAGGATCTTATTTTGTACTTTAAATGTATAGCTGTTTTCTTCTTTTTTTCCAAATCATATTAATACTATGTTGCTTGTTGGAGGGAACTCTACCTCACTTTGTTTAAATTTCGGAGAAAAATTAATTTCTCTTTTGATGAATTCATTCTTACATTCTTGTCATATTACTCTTTCAAGGGATTCCAGAAGAAACGAAGAATGTCATATTTAAAAGTTTTTTAAAGTTTTCTGAATTAACATTTTTTAATGTTTTACCGAATTAATGTTTCATAAATGAAGATAGTTTTAAATCAAAACGGTATCTACGACAGTAGAAACGATATCCGTACGCAGTTGTTGCATGTATCATAATCGATTGCGTGCGAAAACGTTCCGCAACTCTGTTTACAGTAGCCAATTTCAACTGTGTGTGAAATGATCTCAATCGTATGATAGAATTGTTCTCTTTTGTGTTTGTGCGTGTGTGTGTAAAAAAATAACACAATACTTATTAAAACTACACAACAAAAAATAAAATAACGCAAAAACTAAATATGTTGCATGCGGAAAGTAATGTAGAAAAGTATTTTAATTAATCCGGCTTGACACTGAAAAAGAGTAACATTTTTGTTCAACAGCAATTTTACGAAAATGATTAACCAATTCTAAGAAGAATAATCATTCTAAAAAATATTTTGCATAAATATTAACATTCTAGAATATGTAAGTTCAATTTTAATCAAATCCTTAAAGAAGAAATTAAACAACATAAATAACCCTGCATGATTTTGTTTTTAGCATTGAAAAGTGCCGTTTTGCTTACGTATAAACAAACTAAATTTATATCAAGAAAAGAAGATGTTTGATGAGGGCTATAAAACCTTTAAATATATCTTTTTTCTTTCAGTTTTTATACATTCTAAATATTCAAATCAATAGCTTACAAGTGACACCGAATTCATGTTTCTATGTAGATTAAAAGTAACTCAATTTAAATATCAATGGGCAGCAATGTATTAAAATGTACGAACTATTTTTTTTAACGCGATTTTTTTTAAACGTCAATTGAGGTAGTGAGAAGCAAAGGGATGTAGATGGCAAAATTAAAAATTTAGAATTAACCAGTACAAATGGCTGGCGATCCTCTCTTCTATACTGGGGCAAGAGATAGTACTAATAGCGCTGATAGGTGGAGCTGTACAGCATGATTCAGAAAATCGCATCAATGATAACCTACCTAAGATGTTATCTTTATAAACACGTTTTACTCAAAACTTGAAATTGTCCACTTGCATCCCTCTTATTCTCACTGCCTCAATTTTAAAAATTGAAGTTCCTTTTTCCAGCAAACTGCTTCGTCTATTTGCTTTGAAATTTCCCCCCACGTACTACTCCATCCGTATCCATAATCAAACTGAAGTAAAATTTTTAGTTTAGGTTTCATATTTTTTTTCCTAAACAGATGCTTTTACGGTTAAAAAAACTTTTTTTTTATATTTAGAAAGTAATTGTTGCTTAAAATTTAATAAATTATGAAATAAACAGAATTGCCATTAATATTTCACTTCAGTAGACTTTTAGATGTGTCTTAAAAACACTGAAAGGTTTAAATTTCTCTCGTAAAAAGTTTAAAGATACATGGAACTGAAGAACTTATCAGTTTAACGTTACGGGTATACAGTGTACCGACCCTATTTGTAGCGTTTGTAACATCAAACTAAGTTTCTATTCTCACTTCTATTGATTCCTTGAATATGAACCACTGATAAAGAATTCGAGACGGCTGGCATACAGCAACTCAAGGAATACAACGCACTAATTGAGTAAAGTTTAAATTGTGACATGATTAGAAACGAAGCTCAACATAATTAGATATTCCCTCATCTTAGTACTAATTTAGCAAAGTAATAAATTTCTGCATGCATTAAAGCAAGCTTTAGTGTGAATACAACTGATTTCCTAATATTTCACGACTTAACTCTTCATTTTGCATAATATTTCTCTTCTAATGTTTCCATTTGTTTAATAATTTAAGAGAAGAGACTATTATTTTATATCTGTTAAACATTTGTGCAGAACTAAGCAATTTTTTTTTAAATAGTTTTTAATGTATCTTTATAAAGACAAATACAATTATTTTATTATAACAAACGACAATTATTTTATTAATAATGACAATATGGGTTGTTTTGTAAACAACATAAGAATCCTTTTCCTAAACGAGAGTCTAAATTTACGTATTTTGCATTTATCAATGCTTTTATTTAGAAAAAAAAAAAAAAAACGAGCTGATGAGCATCACATGACTTCCTTTTACTCCAATTTAAAGATAATAGAGCCTCGGGGGTGAGCAAAAAAAAAAAAACACTTTAAAAACTCTCATTCCAAGTCTGTTGCGAACCGAAGCAAAGAAAACGTTTTATACAGATAAATTTTCCCAATATTGGCAATTTTAATGTGATTCAATGGTTAACTCTCTAAATATGGCCAAATTGAAACCAGTTAAAAAAAAAAAAAAACACCAAATTCGCCGCCAAGTTGGCGACAAAACTTGGCGACCAAAATCTTGGCGATATATTGCCAAGTGTTTGCCAAATTACAGCACCGCTTGAGTTTACATTGAAATTAACAATGATTTTACCCCAAAAAGGTGTAAAAGACCCCGTTTGGAACATCCGAATACAACCAAAAGAGAAGGTGCACAACTAGACCCCACTTGGAGTCTATGTGCCAAATTTCAACTTTCTACGACATACCGCTCTTGAGTTATGCGAGATACCTACACATATACACATATACGCACATACATACGTACATACGGACGTCACGAGAAAACTCATTGTAATTAACTCGGGGATCGTCAAAATAGATTCTTCAGGTTTCTATACCTTCTTAGGCATATATCCACGTGTGGTCGAGTTGAGAAAAAAAAATCGATATTCATTCTGGGGCGAGGAAAATGGAAATTAATGCCGATTTTTGAGCGAAAATTTTTCCGCGAATACAAACTCTTCCTTTTTTGTAATTGCAAGTAAAAAAAAAAGATTTCCAAGGTAAACGTATCAACTTAGAAAAGTAACAAATAAAAATATTTTTATTTAAGATTACAGCTATGAGTGTTTTTGACAACAACATACATACCTTTCTCAAAACTGTGAGAAACTATATTTCTGTATTTTGTATTAAAATTTTCAATAAGAACATTTTAAAATAAAACATTTTGTGGTAAGTATTGTTTAGGGGATTGAAGATTTATATTGACATAACAAAAACTTCCCATCGATGTAAAATTTAAAACAATAGATCAAAAGGTACAAAGTAAGAAGAGATATTGTATTATGGGAGAGGTATTGTGAATAAAGAAATAAGTCATGAAATACGTTGCAAAAATTCAGTTTTAAGCAAAATACATTGATATTGAATTTATTCTTTGAAAGTGGTTTTATTTGCAAATTTTTAACTTTGCCAAGCAAAACAAGACCATTAATCTTTAAATTTAGGAGTGGAAATAAACGTGCTTTTGTTTGTTAATTATCACCCGGTATTCTCAGCAATAAAAGTGTGTTGTACGTAATATCAGTCGCAACATATTGTGTTCTAATTGAAAAAGCAGTTTAATTTTCCGTTGAGAAAAAACACTAATAACAACATTGTAATTTGTAACGACATCATTTCGCAAAGAAAAATAATGACATTAGGAAGCAGAATTAAAAGACCGCACCTTTAAATTTGGAAGTGAAATTAATGAACATTTACAGAAATTTCTAGAATAAATGTTAGTCTGCATTCGTCTTATACGTAAATGATTACTGAAAAATATACTCTAAAAACTTTAAAATTGAAACTTATCTACATTTTTTCCCCTTTGCATACGAGAGGCATATTTTATTCCTTGAAATCGGTTTTAAATGTTAAATGGGGGTATTTGACAAAGTTTGTAACCTATGTTTGCCGAAAAAATATGTATCTGGTGATTGAAAATATATTATGAGTATGCGGCAAAGTAGTCTCGTTTAGTTCTCGACGGAACTTCATGTTTTTGGCCTACTCTCTTGCAGAGTAAAATAAAGAAGGGAAAACATGACAGAAGACTGAATGTGTCATTACAATATCCCTAAAAGAAAAAAAAAAACGCAAAAATAAGTAAAACAATAAAATTAATATTAAAAAAGTTGCAGAGGAGGTCTCTGAATTGGGAATATACTTGCGTCTCGTTCTGTCAGTCTGTCCGTTCCCCCCTATAAACTTGAGGGAATAGTCCGATTCGAACAAACTTTTATTTTATCTCGTCAGTGACACCTCATTTACATATTTCTTTTTGTTTTATTTGAATAGTTGCTCGTTTAATTATGAACAGTGCATTGTTTTTAACAGTTCGTATGGGGAAATTTAAAAAACTCGTTATATGGTAATTTTTTTTAGAATGATTGTGCGCAGCCTGACTTAAGTGTTACTGGTCACGAGTATGACTCACGTATGCGGCTATGCTTTGAAAATAATGCGTCCAATGCAAAAATGAAATAAATAAAGGAATAAAGCTTTTTTCAAATGTTTATCTTTTATTATTCCAAGTTTGAATTTTTATTAAAAGACAAAGATTAACAGTATCATTAGAAAAAAATCAAGAAAAAACATTAATCGTTGTTAATACTTGCACAAAATCATTTATCAATGAGTTCAATCTACAAGACTTTTTATCTGCTATTGTAATCCTTGGATGTTTTTCTAAGAGTTTTTTATTTAATCTTTATATTATATTTTGTTATAAAACAAAGTAAACTGCATAAAAAAATGCATTTGATTGGAAGGCACAGCTATCAAGTAAAGCAGTATTTGATCAAAATTTATATTTCTCTATTTGTGTTTAATCTCGCTATTTTCGGCGAAATTCAAAGATTTATCGACACAAAAACTTTTACGGTATACTAAAATACCACACTTGTTACATTCAATCCAATATAAGAATCGCTGAGGGGAAAGGAAAGCAAATACTCTCCAATAGAAAAAAATGTATTAAAACATTTAGTATGGACTTTTTCTATTTGAAGTAAATTATTTTTAGTCACTTATTATATGCTTCTAACATTTTGTCCCGCGTAATGCTACAAAATTTACTCCAACTAAAAGGAATAATTCCCTGAAATATAAACAGTATATAACATTTTAGCAAGAATATTTTAGTTCTGGCTTTCATTTATGAGTTCTAATTAGAGTTGTTATTTCTGATGTTCTACCCACAATATTCTAACCATAAAACATATTTTAATAACGTTCTATTCAAGAAAAGAGCCGATATGAGACATTGCTGTAATAGACTAAATGTTTTCATACTTTTTGCTGCAAGCCATAATATAATAATAATCATGCATTTTACATATCATAAAAACAGAAGAATTTCATGTTTTATAAATCTCAAAATAACCGTTTGACTGCTGATTGCTAATTAAATATTCAAGAAATACAGAATGTATCTTAAGAACGTTCGTTCCTGAGAACCATAACCAGTCTAATAACTATCACAGTTATATAGTCAAAATAACTGTCCTTGTTCGTAATTTAGTAAAAAATTGTGTTGTCAGCGCCCTTTAAAGCAGTAGGTAATAAAACTCACATGGACCCGAAATTTCTAGCATTGTTGCTTAAAATCATAAAGAAAAAAGTGTATCAAACGCATCGTATACGTTGCATATTGTTGCAGTTCATATGTATTTTTCTTTCTCAACAAATGTGAACATATTTTTTATATGACACACATTTAAATATTGAACAGTAAGTAATTGTTGCCATGGAAACGCATACGTTTGTTCAACATTTCAAAACTTTTAGTTTCTCTTTCATACTTATTCAGCACCCTTCAAAAGTAAAACATGAAGTAAACTTGCTTTTTATGAAAACAAGCTGATGTGTGCATCATATGACTTCCTTTTAATCCAATTTAATGATAATAGTCGTGCCTTTGAGTATAAGCAAAGAAAAACTTTAAATAATTTTGCCCCTAAGTTTGTTGCGAACTGAAGCAAAAGAAAACGTTTTATAGAGATTAATTTCCCCAATATTGGACATTTTAATGTCATTCAATGCTCTAATCTGTAAATATCGCTAATAGTACCAAAAAAAAAAAAATCTAATTCAAAAAATAAGCAAAAAACACGCCAAATTTTTTTCGCCAAGTTAACGACCAAATACTTGGCGATATGTCGCCAAGTGTTTGCCAAATTATAACACCACTTGAGTTTGCATTGATACTAACAATGATTTTTCCCAAAAAAGGTGTAAAGACCCCCTTTGAAACTTCCGAATGCAACCAAAAAGGGAGGTGCACAACTAGACCCCACTTGGAGTCTACGTACTGAATTTCAACTTTCTAGGACACACCGTCTTTGAGTTATGCGAGATACATACGCACACACACACATACGCACATACGTACATACGCACATACATACGTACATACGAGAAAACTAGTTGTAATTAATTCGGGGATCGTCAAAATGGATCTTTCGGGTTCTGCACGTTCTTGGGCATATATCCACGTGTGGTCGGGTTGAAAAAAAAAAAAAAAACACACAACATTCATTCAGAGATGAGCAGAATGGAAATTAAGGAATATTTTCGGGTCAAATTTTTTTTGTGAATATAATGCTTCCTTTACTTTGTAAAAGGAAGTAAAAATGATGCGATGATACATTTGAGCAGGGTAATAAATCTCAAATCAGAAAGCATTCAAGCAATGCGTGCTTGTAACTATCTACTTAAATTTTATCCGTCTGCTATGAAAATCATAATGTAGTAGTATTAAACTTTTGCAATACGAAATTATGTAAAAATTACATATAGCTATAATTGAAGTCGACAGATAAGAGAAGCGAAACCATTAGTGAAATTAATGAACACGATGAAGCAAACTTTCAAGTTATTTCTCGCTCTTTCAAAAAGAAACTGTCAAATTTTAAAAGAATGAAACATATCAGTAGTAATTTGAAATGACTATCGCTATTTATTTAATATTTATTATATGTTTTATTTTTTTATCTAAAAATATTCAGTCATAAATATTTTTATTATGTTTTGTTTCATACATTAAATTTCAAACAAATTTTTAACTAAAATTCTTCATTTGTTATATTATAAACATTAAAGTTCGTTAATTGAGGCTTTTTCTTTTTCGCAATAGTTTTCCGAATGCAAATGAGATCCTTCATCGAAAAATATTTCCAAAAAATATACTCTCTAAATATCACCAACAGTGGCCAAATTGAAACCAAATTTAAAATTAAAAAAAAAACATCGCCAAATTTGTTGACCAGTTGACGACAAAACTTGGCGACCAAAAGACTGGCGATATATCGCCATGTGTCCGACAAATTATAACACCACTTGAGTTTACATAAAAATTAACAATGATTTTCCCCCAAAAAGGGAGCAAAAGACCTCATTAGGAACATCCGAATGCAACCAAAAGGGAAGGTGCACAATTAGGCCCCACAAAGAGTCTACGTACCAAATTTCAACATTCTAGGACATATCGTTTTTCAGTTATGCGAGATACATACACACATACACACGTACGCACATACATACGTACATACAGACGTCAAGAAAAAATTCGTTGTAGTTAACTCGGGGGTCGTCAAAATGGATATTTCGGGTGTCTCTAGTTTCCTAGGCATATATCCACGTGTGGTTGGGTCGAAATAAAAACACAACATTCATTCGGGGGTGAGAAAAAGGGAAATTAAGGAAGATTTTTGAATGAAAATTTTTTTGCGTATACAATACTTCCTTTTTTGTAAAATTAAGTAAAAATGGTCTAAACTTCATGAGTAGCTATTAAAAAGTCTTCGCAATACATTTTTTTCAATGCGGCGGATGGGAACTGCATAAAAAAATTCTCATGTCGCAAATAACCCAAATAAACCTTACAAATAATTTGGAATTGCTTCTTTAAAGTAATTCAAAACATCGCAACTGCTAGGAATCTCGCCAAACATTTTATAACCTGGTTTAAAAAAACACATGCGAACATTTTTAAAAAAACTGTTTGTATATGTTCTTATTCTACACATACACAACTTTTCAAAACGTATAACCATTAGCCTTTGTAGTACGACGACGAGCGAAGTTTCTTGTGGTAAACTGGTTTAAAATCTCTTTCATCACTTAAACATACTACCTCGCACTCGTTTTATAGATAATTTCTTCAATCAGTCCCAATTTCAATAAATTTTCCTACACCGCAAATAAAAAAAAAAAACGAAAAAATAATTTGAATTTTTACATCTTGAATTCAAATTATGTTTTTCGCAATCACGAGTGTGTGTATGTAGGCGTGTGTGTTTGTGTAGGTGCAGGTGTGTGAGTGCGCGTGTGTGTGTATGTATGCATGTGTGTGCTTGTTATGTATGCAGTGCTGTGTGTGTACGCGCGTGTGTCTGTAGGCGTTCGTGTGCGTGTGTGTATGTAGGCATATGTGTTTGTGTCTGTGTGCAGGCATGAGTATGTGTGTGTAGGCATGAGTATGTGTGTGTGTGTAAGAGTATGTGTTTGTGTCTGTGCGCAGGCATGAGTGTGTGCATGTGTGTGTGTAGGATACGGACGCAACCTGGAGACGGTTTTCACAAGAGAAGCAGCATCGTGATGCCGGTCGACGCGACGGTGGTGCTGGCAGAGGAAGGTGGTGGGAAAATAAAATTATAGAAATTCAAAACAGTCAAATGAGAACAATAAGCAATCTTGATTGCTCAAAAACAAAAAAAAAAAAAAAAAAAATATATATATATATATATATATATATTATATATATAATATATATATATATATATATATATATATATATATATATATATATATATATATATATATATATATATATATATATATATATAGATATATATATATATTAATTTGAATTTTTGGCATCTTGAATTCAAATTATGTTTTTCGCAATCACGGGCGTGTGTGTGTATGAATGCGCTTGTGTGTTTGTGTAGGCACATGTGTGTGGGTGCGTGTGTGTGTGTGTGTGTGTATGCATGTGTGTGCGTGTTGTGTATGCAGTGCTGTGTGTGTACGCGCGCGTGTGTGTGTGTACGCATAAGTGTTTGTGTCTGTGCAGGCATGAGTGCGTGTATGTGGTATGTGTGTGTGTGTAAGAGTGTGTGTTTGTGTCTGTGCGCAGGCATGAGTGTTCGTATGTGTGTGTATGCGTGAGTGTGTATGCGTGTGGTGCTTGCGTGTGTGTGTATGCGTGTGGTGCATGCGTGTGTGTGCAGGATATGGACGCAACCTGGAGACGGTTTTCGCAAGAGGAGCAGCATCGTGAGGCCGGGCAATGCGATGGTGGTACTGGCAGAGGGAGGTGATGAGAAAATAAAATGATAGCACATCAAAACAGTCAAGAGAGAACAATAAGCAATCGTGATTGCTCAAAAGAAAGTCACAAAAAGTTTGAGTGTAGTATATTTTAAAATCACAAAGAGCAAAAGTTTTACGTAATGATCTCGTCTGCAAAAGAATGCATAATTGGAACATCTATATATTTTTTTCTTTTTTTAATGGCAAGTGAACATAAAAGCATTTAAAAATATGAAGCTGCACAAAGTTATAAAAACTAGTATGCAAATAAAACCCTGAATGACAAATGATATTTATTTAATTCGAACAGCCAAAAACGAATGAAATAGAACTGTATATTTCTTGAACACCGTTTATAAAAATACCGTTGAGTATTCAATGAACGTTTGCGCGGACTCATGTCTAAATCTCTAAAGCATCCATTAGGGGAAATAATATTTAACTATTCATCGAATTGATTCCCTAGATATTAAACAAGAACACGTCTGCAAATAACTAAACTTTTTACTTAAAGCAATATTATCAGTGAATAATTTACAGCATGGGATATTGTGCATGATTTAAATATTTTAGATCTAGACGAACGTTTTAGCATAAGTTCTGAAAAACTCGCATCGTGAAAACTTGTCACGTGCCAAGTAAATTCTGAAACGGGAGTTAGCGAGCTGTACTTTAGGGAAACTTGCAGCATATGTGTAGCGTTAAAAGGATTCCTGATCCTTTATTTCGCAATCCTTTTTTCCGAATTTTATACGACATGTCTTAGAAAAGCAACTGAAAAAGCATAAAATGTTTCAGTTTGCTGCTGCTTAAGTTTTTAAAATATAAAGCAAACATATGTAGAGAAACTTATCGTGTGACATAAACGAAGGAAGTACAAGTTTGGAATCTTAACGTGTGTTTATTTTGTATATATTTTTCTTTTTTTTTTAAATATTTTACCAAAAACTTATGTTAAACATTTTTTGAGGAAATATTTACTTAACATTCTTTTGTTTTAGTGTTAAAGTCTACGTAATTGCGTATAGTAAAAGAATTTCTTTAAAATATAAAAAAAAACGAATCAGCTTGAAAGATGTAGTTTTTCTTTTTAAAAATAAATTGTTGTGACAACTACTGTTAACAGGTTTTTAAAGCTTAACTACAGATATATCAAAACATAAATAGTGTATCAAAATTTCGTACATGTTCTCTTTTTAGTTACAATTGTCTTAATTGAACAACTGGACGGTTTTATTCTAAGGTAATATAGTAAAAGGTCAAAAAATGTATATACGATATCAATTTTTTTTTCTTTGTTCATAAATTTATTCGCAACTGAAATATTATATTGTTACACAAGTTGGCTTGGAAATGATTTTTTTAACGCAGTGGAAGCACTACTGTCGTGGGCATGTAAACTGCAGTATCTGCAGAAATGAGTTTTATAGATTTTTCAAGAAAAGTGTGTTGGATTCAATACCAACAATAGGAAAATGATAGAATAAGACGTTCTCTTCGCGCCTTTCTTTATATATGGTCAGTTGGGGTAAGTGCGGTCTTGGGGCAAGTGCGGCTTAGGTTAATAATCAGAAACCGAAAATATCTGCAAGGCTGCTTGCCATCTGGGAGCTTGGTAAACGTTATTACTTTGCACTGCGTGTGTTAGATCTCGCTACTTGAATGGTAACTCTACTCCCTCCCTCGTTTCCTAAATTTTCTCATTCCCACTACAGTGCCATGTTGTTATGGTTCGAGAAATCATCGTTCCTTCTGTTGTTGTTCTCACTTTTTCGTGCTTCCAAAACGTAATTACAACTATTTCATGTCTACTTTTCGTATTTTTAAAGCTAAGATTTATTATTTTTTACTTTAAAATCAATTAATTTTTAGGGCTGCACTTGCCCCAGAAAATTATACGTCTGGGAAAGTGCGGTCCGAAATAAAAGGGGCAAGTGCAGCCTCGCATTTCTTGGGGCTGCAATTCCCATTAATCTGGCAATGTTCTTTTATGACAGATATAATTTGCTTGCAACGATTTAATGAAGCAATGTAATTAATTTTTAATCCCTGCACCTTTGTCTAACTAACAATAAGTGTCCTTTAGTTTATATTGCTCCAATATAACTTAGCTTATGTATACTGCTCCATAATATAAATTAAATTGTTAATTACTATACTAAGTGTATTTATACAAAAAAATATGTTCAAGTTCGTCAAAGACATGTTACCTTTTGTCAGTTGTATAGTTACCTTTTGTATTATTAAGTTAATATTTAGTAAGTTAGTTGATATTAAAGTTTAAAGATTATTCCTTGAAATGCAAGTTTTGTTTTTGTGTTTTTTTTAAGCTTATTAGCATAATAAAAGTTTTCTTTCATGTTCTTTATTTAATTTAAAATAAAACTTCATAATTTTGTTTAATAATCCATTGTTCCTTGAACGTTCTTCATTTTACATTGACAGGTTTCGTTAGGAAAAATGTAATAAATTCCCAATGAATAGGTGAAAATAAAAATTAAAAAATCGTTTTTAATCAGGAAAAAATACTCCATTGATCCATTTGCCCCTTATTTTCTCAACCGGTTTTTTTAAAAAATTCAGATAGGTGAAGCTCTTGCCCCACTTTTATTGAGAAAGTGCGACCCTAGAGCACAATAGTTTAAAACAATTTTTTTCAACATTTTAACCTGCAATGATTTTAACAGGCTCATGTCTTGGGAAACACACTAAAACAGGTAACATACGAAATAAAATTGAAATTTTTTTATCACGTCTTGTAATGTCTAGGCCTTAATAAAGTCGAACTGTACAATTAAGGGCTGCACTTCCCCCAACTCACCTTATATATATATATATATATATATATATATATATATATATATATATATATATATATATATATATATATATATATATATATAATATATATTATATATATATATATATATATATATATATATATATTATATACTAGCGGAAACCAAATAAGCAAGCTTGTACAGTAAAGCTAACCTACAACAGATGAAAAATGATAAAAAAAAAATGAAAAATGGAAAAATTTGGAGTTACTGCCTTTAACTGCCAACGGCAGATTAGTGTTTCTTAGCCATTAATGAATTGTCTTTCTTTCAAAAATAAAGTAAAAAAATAACGTAGTAATCATCATGATAATGCTAATGAAAATAATAATAATAATAATTATTATATGTAAGAAAATTAATAATTCTCACAGTTATAATAAAAATTATAATGATATTTAAAAAATAATAAAAATAATTTTGCTGCAACAAATTATAGTGAGTAAGCAAGATAAGATTTTTTTTTTCTTCCTGTAAAAGCTTTTGTACGGAAAAGAATATTGGTTGCATCGAACTCAGAAGTAGTGCCGATCGTTTAGTCTTCGTTTTCGGGTGACATGCGCCTTGTATTGGAACGAGAAAGAGCAAGCCACTGCTAACGTTTGTCACCAAGCTGCAATTAAAAACATACAACACTCTTCAATACTTAACACAAAGAAATAAGAATTTTACTCGACGAAAAATTAGTTTTTCAACCTACTTTGACACAAACTGAAATTTTCGACTGTAACTGTAACCAGGAAAAATGCTCATTACAATTATATTAGAAAGATCTACCAAGGGACCTTCTTTGATTAACATTAAATACTGGGTGAGGGGGGGGGGGCGTGCTGTATAACAGCCCTTTACTTAACTTATAAGTTATATATATATACCACTTAGGTTAAATCCATTACAGCCTCAGTTATCTATTTACTACTTTTATTTGTTATTTATTTTTTATTTATTATTATATCTATTATTTTATTTATTTTTTTTATTTATTTATTTAATTATTCTATTTATTTTTTATATTTTTTATTTATTTATTTATTTATTTTTATTGAGCAATCACGATTGCTTATTGCTTTCATTTGACTGTTTTTTATCGTTCCTATGATTTTTAATTTCCCACAAGCACCTTCTGCAGCATTACCGTTGACCGGCTCCTCGCGATGCTGCTCCTATAGCGAAAACCGTCTCCAATTTACATCCATGTCCTACACACACGCGTATACATACACACACCTACACACACACATAGATACATACATACACCTACAGATACCACCTACACACAAACACACATTACTC